>NW_026623319.1:1337832-1393634 GCF_030028575.1 Malurus melanocephalus
GGCGGCGGCGGCGGAGGCGGCGGCGGCACCACCACCAGCAGCAGCGGCGGCGGAGGCGGCTCCAGCTCCCGCAGCCACCGCGGCGATGAGCGCGCCGGCGGCGGCGGCGACTCGAACCACCGCCCGGCGGGGAGCGGCTCGGCCTCTGGCGCCCGCGGCGGCAGCCAGGCCGCCCCCTCGTCCTCCTCCTCCTCCTCGTCCCGGGCGCTCGGCGTGCCCAAGGCCAAGGCGCTGCCGGGCGCCGTGGTGGCCCCGTCGCTGCTGCTTGCCGGGCCGCCGCCGGGCGCCGCGCCCTCGCTGCTGCTGGCGCCGCTCGGGGGCTCGGCCGGGCTGGCCGGGGAGCCGCCCGGCTCCTGCGAGTACAAGACGCTGCTGGTGAGCGGGCTGAGCGCGGCCCTGCCCGACCAGCTGCTGGAGGACGGGCTGTTCCGCCTCTTCCAGCGCTTCGCGGGCGGGGGCGCCGGGGACATCAGTGTCAAGCTCTCCCACACGCCCGAGCTTGGCCGCGTCGCCTACGTGAACTTCCGACACCCCGGGGACGCTCGCGACGCCCGCCGGCACGCCCGGGCCCGGCAGCTGCTCCTCTACGACCGGCCGCTCAAGGTGGAGCCCGTGTACCTGCGCGGGGGCCGGCGCAGCCGCACGCCACCCCCCGCGCCCTCCCCGGAGCCGCTGGGGTACCTGCCGCCCCTGCACAGCGCCTACCAATACAAGCAGCGCTCTCTGTCGCCGGTCACCAGCCCCTTGCTGCGGGAGCCGCGGCCCCGCCACGCCGCCGCCGCCGCCTTCGCGCTGGAAGCGGCTGCCATCGGGCTCTCCCGGGAGCGGGAGCGGGCCCTGGATTACTACGGGCTGTACGACGAGCGCGGCCGCCCATACAGCTACCCCATCGTGGCCGAGGATGACCTGATGCCGGAGGATGACCAGAGAGCCACCCGCAACCTCTTCATCGGCAACCTGGACCACAACGTGTCCGAGGTGGAGCTGAGGCGCGCCTTCGAGAAGTACGGCATCATCGAGGAGGTGGTGATCAAGCGCCCCGCACGCGGCCAGGGCGGTGCCTACGCCTTCCTCAAGTTCCAGAACTTGGACATGGCGCACCGGGCCAAGGTGGCCATGTCAGGCCGCGTTGTGGGCAGGAACCCCATCAAAATTGGCTACGGGAAAGCCAACCCCACCACCCGGCTGTGGGTGGGGGGCCTTGGCCCCAGCACTTCCCTGGCTGCCCTGGCCAGGGAATTTGACCGCTTTGGCAGCATCAGGACTATTGACTACGTGAAGGGCGACAGCTTCGCTTACATCCAGTACGAGAGCCTGGACGCTGCCCAGGCCGCCTGCGCGCAGATGAGGGGCTTTCCCTTGGGCGGACCGGATAGGAGGCTCCGAGTGGATTTTGCCAAAGCAGAAGAGACGAGATACCCGCAGCAGTATCAGCCCGCGCCGCTCCCCGTGCACTACGAGCTGCTGGCTGACGGGTACAGCCGGCACCGGAGCCTGGAGCAAGACTTGAGGGTGCGGGATAGGACTCCTCCGCACCTCCTGTACTCGGACAGAGACAGGAGCTTTGTGGAAGCAGAGTGGGCCAGCCCTGCCAAAAACGCCGAACGCAGGAACAACCTGGAGAGCTACAGCCGGTCTGTGCGCAGCCGGAGCGGAGAGCGCTGGGGCAGCGACGGCGACCGCAGCGTGCCCAAACCKTGGGAAGAGAGGCGGAAACGCCGGAGTCTTTCCAGTGACCGCGGGAGGACTACTCACTCGCCTTACGAGGACAGAAGCAGGACAAAGGCCAGTGGGCCAGCTCTAGACCGCAGCCCTGACAGGGCTCGCAAGGAGAATCACACTACAGAACCCGGAGCCGAGAAAGAGCAGAGTAACTCCCTCCAGAACAATCGTCACGCGGCCGAGGAGAAACCCCATCGCGAGCCAGCCGATGCTCCCCAGCCCAAAAAAAGGGACAGCGAACGCAATCATCGAACTGGTGAATCGGAATCAAAAACTCACGAGGAGCCAAAATCTGAGACCAAAAAGCTAAAGAATTTATCAGAATATGCTCAGACACTGCAACTTGCTTGGAATGGGCTTCTTGTGCTAAAAAACAGCTGCTTCCCCACCTCTATGCACATCCTGGAGGGAGACCTGGGTGTCATCAACGGACTCCTCAAAGACCATTCATCCGGCGGGAAGTTGACACAGCTCAAAATCGCTCAGAGACTTCGGCTGGACCAGCCCAAGCTGGATGAAGTCACCCGGCGCATCAAACAAGGCAGCCCCAAYGGCTACGCCGTGCTCTTGGCCACCCAGTCCGCCCCGGCAGGGGCAGGGGCCGAGGGGACCTTCCCTGTGGTAGAGCCTGGCTTGCAGCGACGGCTTCTCAGGAATCTGGTCTCCTACTTGAAACAGAAGCAGGCTGCTGGGGTTATCAGCCTGCCCGTGGGAGGGGCGAAGGGCAGGGACAGCACAGGCATGCTTTACGCGTTCCCTCCTTGTGAGTTCTCTCAGCAGTACCTCCAGTCAGCACTAAGGACATTGGGGAAGTTAGAAGAAGAACATATGGTGATAGTTATAGTCAAAGACACTGCCTAGCCCACACTGTCTTTTCAAATTCCATGTTTTCTTTGTGTGTCACACAGCCCAGTTGTTTTTAAGGCTGATCATTTTGGTTGAGGCTCAAAACACTTCGACCAAAATGGTAAGATTTTTAGTTTCTAATTAATTTTAATACCTATAATATCTATTAAAATTTTAAATAGAGCCCATTTTATTCGTTTTTAATATGTGACACTGTCCGCTGTTGTTCTGTATTTTTATTTTTTAACTGTATGAAAAGTTGTCAGTAAAGCCTTGTTCACTGATGGATTTCTAAACTTGTGCGGTATCCGAGTTCTTATGGCCCAGGAAGGGTGAGTTCCTTGTGCTGCAGGAGCAGCCAGGCCAGGTGAGGCCCCAGCCCAGTTCAGTTCCTCAGATCCCGACCTCGAGCACCAGATTTATCTTTGTATGTGTCTCCTTCAAGGTGGGAGGTGGAAGGGGGTTCTTTGTGCTGTATCAGAGACTGAAAAGTTGGTTCTCTATTATTTYTTCTGTCCCGTTTGCCTTTTTATTTCAGAAGTTTTGGTCTGGGTGCTTTCCTGTTGAGTCTCAATTTGAGGATAGAAGCTTACCAGGAAGCCAGCTACCAAGGAAGCAAAACCTGATCAAGAATAAAAGTGTTTTTCATGCACATCAAAAAATTACAGTTGGTACTTGGCAAAAAGTTTGCTACTATGAAGTGGACCTTGTATTCAAGTTGGTGAGGTTTGAGAGCACGTGGCACGTGTCTCAGTCATAGAAATTATTGGATAAAGCAAAAAAAGGTTTGACATTCCTGATTTTTATACAAGGAAAAAGAAGCAGAAGGAAAAAAAAGTGATTTATGGGGAACCCTCTTGGGCCCATACTAGATGTGGACAAGCCAAGGGCATGAAAGTGGTGAACTGGAGGTGCCCATTTRCAGTCAATCATGTCATACTGCCTAGAATCCTTTATTGAAAGATAAATGGCCAATTTTTTTTTCTGAATTTAAAATTTGTATGCTGGCGTACAGAAAAAGAGAGGAACGTGTCTGGCTGCCTGAGAATATGTTACATTACCACAAGAGACCTGTGACTGAGGAACCACTGGAGATCTAAATCTGAGCTCTAAAATGGGGTGGATCCACTACCTTTCATGTCTGTGGGATGAGGTGGTGTTTTGGGAGGCCAGAACCTCTGAGTGCTCAGGAACACAAGGATGTGGTACGAGTCCAAATTGAAGTTAAAATCCACACTGTTCTGTTTGGGGATATTTTTATTTTTTAAAATGTTGCCTGTAGATTTTAGGCAGCTTACAGAAAATTGTGTGGGATTAAAAATGCTACATTTTAAAGTATCTTTAGATTTGCAGGTGGTCTTTTGTTGTTTTGGTGGTAAGCAAGTGAACAAATTCATGGGAGAACCAGACTTAACCTTGCACCAATCTCTGACCCAACAACTCACTTGCTGAGGGCTGCCAAAAGCCCTTCTAATCTGCTCTCAGGTATGATTGGTGTCACAACCTTTTTAGCAGGGAGCATAATGCAGTCTAATGATGCTTTTATTTTTCACTTTTTAACCCTGTAGATGCAGGGGCATCGTCAGCTGATGATATGTGAGCAGTTGCTAATTTTATTATTAATATCAGCAAGTGTGGGTTGGTTTGCTGGGCTTTGGGKTTTTTTTAACATTTAATACTGTGATTATATTCCAGGTAAATCTAGTGAGTTAGTGTGATCAGGAKGGGGGGTTGCATTTCACTTGACTCGTCTTCTGTACCCCAGAAAATCATTCTGTGTTTAAGGGCCCAGCTTTGAGGCCGCAGAGSGGGGTGCAGGAATGGGTCAGAGGGGAGCTGGCTGCTCCACTGGGAACAGCAGGGCTCCGGGAATTGCTGTGGGAGCAGAGGAGCAGCTCCACCGGCCCCAGCAGCCTGGCTGCACTGGTGGCACCGGGCTGCCCCAGTTTCACACGATTAAGGGGACACTGACCCAGTCTATGATGCTGTTAAAAGGCAGAGAGCCCAAACATCAACAATGGTAACGGTTCAGTGTTATCTGAAARCATGAGCTGTTAAACACCCCTCGTGGCCAGTCCTGGAGCGATTAGAGTCTTTCGTGGGAGTATCCTGCCTTGGAGGTGTCTGGGCAGCCTGAAGCACAGTGAGGTGGTGCCAGTACAAATGCCTGCCTGGCGGCTGGTGCCAGGGAGCTGCAGTGTGGGGCTGTGGCATCACCTTGTGTGTGTTATGGTGTGTGAATAACAGGAAGAGAAGGAAAAAGAAATCAGTAAATTATGTAAGCTGCAACTCTTTGCTGGCAAAAGCAAGGAACAACCCAAAATCCCCTATCCCCCACTTTCCTTGTGATAGAAGTAAATAATGATGTCGGGTTGTGTAGAAGACAAAGGTTGGGTAAGATTTTTTATGATGGGATTTCTGTTCCCAGGGAGGTGGTTGATGATTTTGAGCATGTGAGACCAACAAATCTCCCTCCTACCAAAATTACTGGGTGTAAAGAAGTCAGAGACTGAAGGAAAAAACACCTGGGAGAGAAGCAGCAGCATCCCTCTGAYATGATGACCTGAGCCTTCCCTGCTCCCCAGCATGCAAGGGAGCCACACCWCAGCTTTACCAGGCTGTGCCAAGGCCAAAGGCCCTATCCTCGACTTRTATCTACCATTCCATCCCTTCACACATATGTCCATGCTGATTCCAAGAGAAGCAGGGCTGAAAAGGGGTTGGCAATTACAACAAAATAACTCTGCATGATAATAACTCTTCCAGCATGAAAGACTTGGGCCTTAAATTGGGATGGGCAGCAGTTCTGGGGAGAAGGGACAGGGGGTGGGAGGCCTGAGCCCCTTGGTGATGCAGGAAGGTGCTGGGTGAGGCAGTGCTGGGGGGTTGGTYTGGGGGGATGGGGCCTTTCAGCCCAGTACAGTGGGGGCAATAAGGTGACTGTGGCAGGGTAATGGTATCTAGTTCCTCGGGGGTGACCTGAAACTCAAAGGGTTCGAGGGTGTGAGATGGATGGGCTGGTCTGGGAATTCTTAGACCAGCTRCCCCATTCTAGGCACCCATTCAGCAAACATTGTGTCTTACAAAGCCTCTTTAAGAGCAGTTGCTGTCTTTCCTAGTGAGACAGGGATGAGGGCCCACCCTGGATATGCTCATCCAGGGCTGARGACCCTCAGTCATTACCCTTAGCTACACTTGCACCCTGTTCTCCCAGCCATGGCCCGTGGGAGGTTTTTAACCCCAGCCCTGCAGGCATGTGCTGCTCCCTCTCAGGGTGCTGGCAGCGCATTCCACAGGCTCTGCTCCATGGAGGGGTGGGCCAAGCAGTTCCTCAGGTCCAGAGCACTGAGGACAGGGCTGACAGGAGGGCACAGGCTGTGCTGGGCTCCTCTGCTCACATCGGGGAAGTACACAGCATCCTCCCTGCTCCCCTCTGGTGCAGGTAGGAGTCTATCTTAGGCAGCTGCCAGGACCTGTAAATCTCCTTCCACCCCTAAGCCACGGTCTGTAACTGCTGCACAGAAGAAATACTGTATGGCAGCACATCAGCCACGTGCTGTGAGTATTCCAGAAGATTAYAGTGTTCTTTCCAAGCAACATGCTTTTAAACAGATTAAATCATGATGCCAGAGTGGCAGGTGATTTTCCAAATGCTGAGAATTTTCCCYATCCCAAGCAGCTGCAGAATTACGGCCTGACAAAAACAAACTAATCCCTGCTAGTTCTCTGTTCTGAACCCCAATTTGTACCCAGGCTGGTGCAGTCACCTGTTCCCCAGAACTCTTCAATGAGATMCCCCAGAACTCAAGCAGTAGCATGGGGTGCAGGCAGCCTTCCCAGCTGTGTATTTAACTTCAGAGAGGCCAGCTCTGCCCAGGACAGGCTTGGGGGCCTGCTTCAGCAGTTTTGCAGGGTGACCTGCAGGCCCTGTCTCCTTCCTCCCAGGGTAAGGTCCAAACCCACTCCCTTTGGCTCTGTTCAATGCAGTCAGAGCAGGTGTGGGAGGGGTGTCATATACTTACAGCACATCAGGTTCAAGTCAAATGCATACACAGGAGCTCATCCCTGGTGTTTTGGTTCTGTCTCACAAAACTAGTTGGTAAATTTCTCCAAAATAGCCAGGCCCTAACCAGCAGCAGATGGARCTGATTACAGCTGGGGTTTAATGCCAAAACAAGATATGGACATCTGGCACTTCATCTCCCTGGGAGCAGTGGCTGAGTACATGCTTTATCTTTTTTCCTCCTCCTGAGCTGCGTATTTTTCTATGGTGAAGGTGGATAGGAGGGTTTCTGATAAGGCAGAGGCTACTTCACAGCTGTTGGGTGACAACCGATTTTCAATCCCCTCATTTAATCAGAATGCTGCTCCACTTGCTGGTCTTAAATGCTGTAGTAATCACAAGTTGTTCATCTTTATCGACTCTGCAGGCTACATTATCCATTATAAGTTGCAGCAGAACCTTATTAATTATTAACAAGCAGCCCTGGGTATGTGCATTAAGTAGATGCAATGCTGGAGGGAAAAAAAAGGTATCCCTTCTTTCAGTTTTAAAGGAAATCCTTCCTCTTCAAGCAGTAAGACCTTGAGCCTTAGTTGAAATGAGCAGTTCTTGGTGGAAAACTGGTAGTAGAGTCAAGGAGTGAGAAGTCTCCTGTGCCCTGTTCTRCTTCAAAACCTATTCTGAAAGTGGCCAAAAGAGAAAAAGGGTTAAAAGATGAGTGGACATTATCTGAACACCTGGGATCAAACAGCACATGTAGTGGCCTTGTCCAGGCAAGCAGTGAGCACACTCACCTTTCAGCTCTGAGCCAGCACTGAGCCCTGCACTTGGGTGCTGCTCTGTAAAGTCAAACACTCCCCATTTCCTCCTCCTGTTSTGAGGGCAGGGCCTCCTGCCATGCCCCAACAGGAGCACCTGATTTGCCCTCTGCTCTGACGGCCACAGGGCAGCCTGGGCAATGCCAAAGCACAGGAGGAGGCCGGTGCTGCTGCCAGCTGCTGACACAGCAGGACATGGGGAACTCCCTGCAGGGACTGCAGAGCGCACACTCCAGAGCACCTTCCCACAACCACAGCCCAGCACCGGTGGCATCGTCCAGCTCCCACTCGCTGGGCCAGGATGCCACTGACAATTCCAGGCTGCCAGGCAACCCAAGGGATCAGATTGGAACCCACAGCTGCTCTGTCATGTGCTGTGTTCCCAACCCCCCTGGTTCCTTTGCCCTTCCTTACCTCAGCCAGGTTCCAGCTACACCTAGCTGCCCTCACCCAAGCCCTGCTGTCAGATGGAGTGCTGCTTTTGCATGGCCACAATTCACAGCCATAAACACAGATAGGATTTGTATTTAATTTTTTAATAAATACACTTTACATTAAAGAAAAAGGCCTTCAAATTCGCAGTTTCCACACAGAGGGCAAGAGGGAAAAAAAAAAGAAAGAAAGATTTAAAAACTTGAACCACAAAGGGCAGAGGGGAGAAAAAGGGCTCAAACTTCAATCCCAGATTCCCATGTTTTCAGGAATACCAGGCTCTGACTAGACTCAGCCAGGGTTTCAGCCTCCCACTATAGCTGGTATCACTGCGTGAATCTACATTAGCAAACACCCCAGGGGCTCTTCCCTGGAGGACAAAAGCATCTGGAACACACTGGTGCATTRGCAGGTATAACACCTGTAGTTCTGTTTTAAAAATAAAATCATATTTAAAATAAAAATATTCTCACTCCTCAACAATATTAGAAACCATGATCCTCTTATTTCACTTAGTAGTTGCATAAATTTTAATTTCTTTAAATTTTAAACAATTTTTCTCCCCAAACCTACCCCATGGTAACAAGGTACTACAGGAATACAAAGGTCTCCCCTCTTTACTAGAACGCTTGCCTTTTTTTTTTTTTTTTTCTTTTTTTTTTTTTTTTTNTTTTTTTTTTTTTTTTTTTTTTTTTTTTTTTTTTTTTTTTTATAAAACTATTTCTGTTCTTTAGGAAAGAACTTTATACAAAGAAAATATATTGTGAAATATCTTCAGAAGTTTCCTTGAAGAGAAGAGTCATCTCAGCCTAAATAAAAAATTTAAAAAAAAAAAAGGCAGAGAGAAATGAGGCCTAACCCCAGGTCTCTTTATTGAGACTTAGCCCCAAGCCTCAAACTGACTCAAACCAACACAACAGATCGGYAGGAATTCCTCAGGTTTTCCCCAGAAAAAGTAGGGCTGGGGTGCTCAGAGTCGGTTTCCAATTTGGTCTCTGGTCTTCTGTTGGGAAGGGAACGTCTCCTCCTGCCCACACCCCGCCCGGCAGCCGCTCCTCACTCGTTCAGAGACAGGATGATGTCGTCCTCCAGGTCGGAGTTATCGGAGCTGTCGGCTGCAAACGAGACATAGGGGTTATGTTTGATTTGTGCCAGAGGCACTCGCCAGGCACAGAAGATGCTCATCCCTGCACGAGGCTGCAGCTCCCTGGCACAGACAGAGCCAGCACCATCAGCTCTCCAAACCAYTCAAAAGCAGCCAGGAAATCTGCACCAGAGCTTTCCTTCCCTGCTTAAAACCGAGGCTCAAGGAGAGCAGCTTTAGCCACGTGCAGTTCCCATGAGCTGGCAGGTTTTTCCCCTGACAAGACTGTGAGGACACAGGCAGAGAGCTGCCTGCACAACTTCCTGTGCACAACAGAGGGCAACAGCTCTGCAGGCCAGTAGACAGACAGATGTGGCAGTCATTCCTCACAGCTGGATACTTTCACCTGCCTGGCCCCTGTGTAATTCCTTACATAGTGAGTTGGACCCCAGTGAGGTAGAAGCAAGCCACACATTCTCAACTAGAACATTTCTCTAATAACTCAAAGRCTTCTGTAATAAATTTAACTACAGGTCACTTATTAAAGATGACCTCCAAATTGTGCTTTTGCTSGTTTTCTTCATTGTGGTACAAAATAAAGATATAAAGGGAATTACCAGAAGCAGTCACACACACATACACACGCTTGCTTTTTATCTCAAAACAGAAGATCTCCTCCCTCAGCTGTGCAAGAGGGAAGTGGTACCAGCTCTGGCAGCAAGAGGTCTCCTCCCTTACCTTAGAGGTGATGTTGGCTCTTTTTCTTATGCGAATTCATTGGATGGAGCAGATAACTGGGTGTTAAAAATAGTTAAAAAAGAAAAAAAAAAAAAAAACCAAAAAACACCAAGACTTCCACTTAGCCATCTCAGTAATGGTGGATTTCTAAAATACCTGTTAAGGTAAGAAAGGCCTTCTGGAAGATTCACCCCTTCTCAGCTGCTATCTTTAGGGGGAAAAGAAAATCACAGGCAAGCAGAGAGGGCACAAACCCTTTCCCCCAACCCTCCTCCCTGAAGATCAGCCAGCTGCCTTTGCACTGCGATCAGCAAGGGATGCTCCATCTCACCATCTAACAGAATGAGCCTAAGCTGAGGGGTCATCAGTGCTCCCAGAACAGCCACAGCCACGTTGGGGAGTTGGAAAACATCAGCCAGTGSTGCAGCAGCTACACTTCCACAGTCAGAGGGAAAGAAGCACAAGCGAGGTAACACTCCAGAAACTCTGGAGAAGAAGAGAAGCTGGAAAAGTTGGAGTTTTGGGGGGGGGGGTTGTTGTTTGTTTTTCTTTTAACTCTCAGGAAAAACTTTGAGAAAGGATYTTCTCACTATTCCCTAGTCCACCACATAACCTTCCAATTCTGAGCTCTATGTCTGTAAGTAAACCTGAMTGAAGTTAACTGCTTGGCATAATTMGTTTGCATAAACCTGCCTGGAAGTTATTATTTTGGATTATAGAAGTCAATAAGATCAGAATCAAGAGTCAGCCATGCTGCTGCTGAGAAGTCCATATATTTCTTCCATCCTATGTCACACGTGCATTTCAAAAATTACACTCAGCCAGYCTGGGAACAAGCTCTTGAAAGACCTGCACAATGCATGAACTGCTTTGACAAACAGATCTAATGTCCCCAAGGTGGTAACAAAGGGGGAGGAAGACAAATTCATACTTAAAAGGATCTCCATGAATTATTTTAAAAAAGGAATTAGAACCTCTTTTAAAGCACAAGGGACTAATGCCACTTATTCCCCTGTTTCAATTGTTCTCYGAATTATTTTGCTTTGAAACACCCACGTCTGTTACACAATACAGCAAGAATCTGCAGTAGGGAGCACTCTAAATGCACCSTGTGCCTCAGATCTGTACTTTGCTACACTGGCAGTGTCCTTACAACTTTTAATTCAGGAACAAACATAAGCAAAGAAGAGGAAAAATTTAATTGCTCTTTGCCTGATGAGAAACAGAAGGAAATCAGAAGAAGCTAAAGTCATACAGAAGCTGCCACAGAACCCCACTCATGAAACCCATGAAGGACCATGCATGCATCAGTGTGGCAGAGCTGGACTCCCTGCTCTGAGTTCCCAAAATTGCTGTTAAGCAACCTAACAGCAACCTTAGGGATGGGCTGGCTGCAGCTCCTCAGCCCTACCAGATCTAAGTTCTGCTCAAGCAGCTCCATCCATAACCAATCTACAGATGTGACCACTTCTTAACACACAGTGCTCTGCAGAGCACACCTGAAATTCCTGTCAAGTAGCGCCAGGTTTGTTTCAGGAACAGTTATTGAACTGGCCTGAACATCCTGGCCATTGTGCTCCTTGGACAATTCAAGGTACAGCACTCCAGGTGCTCTCTGAAGAGCTTCTGGTCCTGCATTCCCTGAGGAAACACAAGTGGACTTGTGTCACAGAGAACCTGTCCACTACTGGGACACAGAAATTCTCTGTAATCCCAAAAYGTTGCACTGCAATAAGTTATTAATGACTGATTTGTGCAAATGTCCTATATGGCCCTACAGTATAAACCTATTTCCTTCTAGAGAACAGCAGAGTGACCCCACACCAGAGTGACCTCTGGGAACCTGATGCGGCCACATCTTTAAAAATGACTAAGCTACATTCCCACAGAAGACATTGATGAGTTTGCCAGCCACATCAGTGCCAAAGAGAGGCCTGGCATGCTTAATCCTCCAGCACACCACAGGAAAGACTGACATGAGAGCTGAGATGGGAATCAATCTCTTGTCACTGCAGGACTTCAAACACCTTGCACGCTGTAATTGCCCATCCTTACCAACCTTTTCACTTAAAGTAATATAGTTCCAATTTTTACAGCTTGAAAATTTAAAATAACTAAGTGGTTTGGCTGCACACACTCAAAAATTGTGCTGCAAAAAAAGGGAACAGAATGTTGTGTCACAAACCCCAAGCCTGATGCTATGCTCTTCACCTTCCTTCTTGTGTTTTCCAAATCTTATTGCTACATAAAGAGTTCAGACCTTTATTTCTTGTACATACACACACACACACACACACACACACACATACACTTCATATTTTCAAATCACTGTATTTGTGGACTGCCAGAAAAATAACAATTTAAATTGTATCCCAAAAGTTATGCTAGCTTCAGAACAGTCTAATAAAGAAAGTGAAGCCAGAAATGCCATGTTGTCTTTGCACTTTAAGCAATTACAAGAGAGGAAGAACAGCATCAAGGACCAAAAGTGCTTCTGTCCTTACAGGCTCAGGTGAGGCAGAGGCCAGCTGAGGTAAAAGTTAAACCTGCGTGCCCTTGAAGGGCAGGGCAGGCAAGCAATAACACAAAGCTTCTTCACAGAGTTCTCACACACAGGGGTGGAAGCACTTGAAGAAAGGAGATACCTCCTTTTCCAGAATGCACAGCTGYTCTCTCACATAAGAGATGTTTTAACCAGTGAATTACTGAAAGAGGCCACAGATGAACAGGCATGATGATGGTCTGTGACTCATACCAGCAAGAGACAAGTCAGTTAAGTCATTTCAGGGGAAATTTAGATGTTGCCTCTTTGTCAGGACCTTAAGCAGCAGACAAGCTCACCAAGGTGGCCACACACTTACTATCTCCAAGAATCAGCTCAACTTCCTCATCAGCATCAGAATCTTCATCTTCACCCTCATCTCCCTCTTCCAGGAGGTTGGCAATCTCCTCATCATCGGAGGGAGAAAAGTCATTTTCTCCATCCTCACCAGCATTCTCGTTGTTTTCGTCCTCCTCCAGCTCAGCTTCCAGCAGCTGGTCCGTATCTAGTTCATCAAGGTCATCTGTGTCATCATCATCTTCATCATCATCTTCTTCCTCTTGCTCTTCTTCCTCCTATAAAGACAGCAAAAACAGTCCATTGCAGACATTAAGAGAAATGTCAAATGGAATAAGAGTAATTAAAGAAAACCCATAGTTTTCACTTCTCCCCACATCCAGACATCAGACATTATAAACACTCTCCCATCATCCACCTAAGCACTCTCCACAGCTACAGAACATCACACATGCCAGATCACTTGCAGGCCTGCAAAGTCTTAACTGCAAAATGCTGGTGCAAGCAGGTACCATTGGCTCAAGCTCCTCTSCAGGACTGGCCACCAACACGTGTCACCACAATGCACCCTTGAGAAGGACATGCAGTAAGACCTGTTAATCCATGGCTTTGTTGCTAGTCTTGTGTAAACTGCTTTAGTTTCAGCAGCACCAAAACCTCCACTTGATATCAAACCACATGCATGTTCAGCCTCTGTCATTGCCATTTAGATGAGGTGTAAAATGCAGAGAAAGATACTTTCAGCCTAAGCCAATCTCTCAATCACTCAGCTTCAGATGACAGAACTGTTTAAAGGCAGCTCAGAAGTCCCATCTTTGGTATTTACCTGTGGATCAAGATCCTTATCAAATCATAAGAACTTGCATTCAGTAAAGCAACTGAATGTACAGATGAAATCCAGAAATCTGTGTGTAGTGGATAAGACTGAGTGGGAAGGAGATGTAACAGTTCTACCCTTCTTCCAGACAAACTGCCATCACAAGCCAAGCTCCAGGAGGCTCCAGGACTGAAAGAAAAGCTTCAATCCACCTGCACATCTCCTCRGTCACAGCCTGTTTCTCTAACAGAGTGCTCTCAACTCATTCACTCCTAATTGCCCTTTTATTTCRGGAGGAGACACATTTTGCAAAATTAGGAAGCAATTAGGATAGATATCTAACAATCCACTTCAAGGGTTCCTTTGGTCCTCAAGCTCTGCACACTCTCACTGAGCTCTTTAGACTGCTGCATTTTCAGATCTAAAGGGACAGAGGAAAGTCCTTTACTGTCATCTCCTCAACCTACTTTTTCTTCAGTCAGTGCTATAAAAAAACCACCACACCCACACAAATCCAACATCTGTCACAGGCAAGAGAAATAAGAAAAGCCAAAAAGCCTGAGTAAATTGTATTGTTTCTTCACTTGCAAAAGGCAGCCAATTTACACTGCTGACCAGAARTGCCACGTTATTAAATGCAGATTACTGTATAAAAGCAATGGCTTGCTACATTCAGTTTCCTTTATGAAGGAGCTTATATTAAATATAAAATTAAAACCAACCTGTACTAAAGCCTGTGCTTATTTTAAGCAATTATAACTTTGAGTCAATGAGTCCTCAAATAAACAGACATAATTGTGTACACACTGGGAGAGGAAATATCTTGCTTGCAGTTCCATTTTAAACTGCAGTGCCATACTGGGTATAATTTTCCATAAAATATATTGAATTGAGTATAAAAGCTTTTGTCTYAATAATTTGTATTTATTTTTGTACTATGCAGTATCTGCAGAGAGACCAATGTCTTAAATTTTATTACTCCATTCAGAATTGAAAAGCTGATTAAAAACTGAAAAGGCAGGAGGGTTTCTTTTCCTTTTTCAATGTATAAAAAAAGTTGAAGCAGAAGAGRTATCAATTTATTCAAAAACCTTGGAAAAATTAAGCCAAATTTCTCAGTATCTGGAGATAAGAGACATACCTGTAGACATTAGGAAAAAAGTGTGTTGTCCACCAGATACATTTAGAGCCCATGTAGGTAAAACTTGAAGAATTCTGAAATGAGTTAGGTCCCCTCTTTGTTTCTACATATGTGGAATTTTTGAAAGTATTTTTTTCCTAAGTRTCTGGTCCACAAGGACTCAAAATGTCAGAACTACTAGATTTGATTATGTCTCATATGTAATATATTYCTTGGAAATTGAAATACTGTTTCATCAGCATTCTAATTCAAGCTTAAGRCAAGGCATTTATACCAACATCACCCTTCAAATACAGGATGAAATAAAATATAGTTGTATAGAGCTAAAAATTCCTTCTGGCTGACAAGGGTAAGAGCCAAATTACACAGAAAGGTTGTATATTTAGCTGCAAATTAACTCTGAAGGGTTATACCAACCAGTGAGGAAAACATAATTTGTGAAAATACAAACAGAAGAACTGAAATGTTTCCACTTTTACAGTTTAAATTACTTAATCTGATTGGAGTCAGGCCACATTCATTTAAAAACCACCTAAGAAGAGTAAYATGAGATCAAAATTATACCTGTCCTTGGTAAAACAGAAAATAAGTGTGCAAATAATGCTACAAGAAGTCCCATGTGCATGTGTGACACACACAGAGATGTCCTTACAGAGATGGAGGGGTGACCCGTGACAGGGCTCAAGAGGAGCATGTTCATCAGTGAGGAGGAAACCTGTACCCTGTCATGTCTGAAAAAACCCAAACAGGAACTCAGACACCGTGAAGCTTCTGCTAAGCTTCAGGCAAATAAATTCTGCCTCAGTATGTGAGCCAAGCCAAGCAGAGCCCTGCAGGCCCAGGGCAGCATTCCCAGCCAGAGCTCACAGCTTCACACAGAGCCTGGGGACAGCTCTGCAAACACAGCACCCACAGCTTCTGCTCCCAAACCCAACCCCTGGGACACACAGCTGACAAAGGGGGAGGGAGTGCCAGGTGCAGTCCAACACCACCACATGTAAGTGATACCCAGGCTGGTCATGAGGATCTAGGATGGATCCCCACGAGACATCACAGCTGACTCGTGTAAGGGATCCCTACACAGAGAAAATGGYACACCTTCCCCAGGGACTCAAACACTCTGAGTAAGAGCAGAGAAAAAATCCTTGTGCCATGTTACAAGGGAAGACAAGACAGCTATTCCAAACCACATCTAGGTTTGTGCAGGAAAAACCTGCAAAAGCAAGCTWTTGCCTACTCATCAGTCATTCCAAGTGCTTTGGGCAGTGACAGACACAGGTGCCACTGGAAAAAAGAACCAGCATGCATATCCATGCAAAACAAATAGAAACCTGTGCTCATCTTTCCCCTTGGAGTAAACTGATCCACAGAACCCATGGATCAACACATTCAGTAGGACTTAATATCAAGGAATTGTTTCATCCACGACAAACTCCTTTAGATGCCTAAATATATTCTTCTGTCTGGAATGTTACCTGTAAAAGCTGCTTGGATCAGAACTTGAACCATTCAGGGAGTATTCACATCCCTCTGCTGCTTCCTTAGAGAATATTCTCTTCCCTCTCCAACGTAAGTCCCTTCACAGCTGCCAGTTCCCTTTGCAGAAGGCATGAGGGTGGTACTACAGAATCCCAAACTGACCACTTTATAACCTTCCCTCTGTAAAGGTTCTAAGGCGATTGTTATATTCTCCCTGTGAGCACTGACTCTTGCTCTTGTATTTTTGTGTGCCTTGTGCTACAGTGAAGTGCACCATGATCATAGTGCACCCACACCAAACCCCCAAATTCTCACGGAATTCATGGAAAATTACAAACAACCTCAGCCTGAGGCTGTGAAGATGGGGGGAGAGAAAAAAATCTACTGGCTGCATCCTTTTACATAGAGCAGGCAACACTCAGGGCCATGGTGGAGGCCAGCTTTTGAATTAAGGATGTCACACTGCTCTCCATTTTAGTTACACTGTGATTTACATATAATAATTAACTTAGATACTTAAACTTTGGATTAATTTAAGGGAGTTTTACCTTGACAGATGCCAAGAGTAGAATAGTTTTAAGCAGATTACTCTTTGACCCTTAGTAAGACTCTTACTTGTAATTAGATATTAGAGAGATACATATTAATTTTATTAATTAATGAATATGAATACTAAGGGGTTTCTGTGTTATCCTCCCAATACTGTACTGGTTTTACCCCTCTTCATCTCCAGCACTCACAATGTCACTACATGACAGCTGACATTGTGGTATCAACACGTCTAGATGGCCAGCTCTTTCTGCTCATCAAAAACAGGGTGTCATGATTACAATAAAGGCATTTTGGGGGAAACACCCACCCTGTTTCATACACAAAATGGCTTCCTGGCCTCACTCTCTGCAAAAATACTGAGAATATTTCACCCTAGTTAAAGCAAAAAGGCTGCAAAAATAAGGCAATGAACAAAAGTGACAATTTCAATCAAATAAACAAAACYCAGTTATAATTACAAGGGGATCACAAAGAAGGAGGCTCCAGCTTTCGTGTGGAATAGCTATTCACAGGATAGGATGTCCACACAGGTACAGGCTCAGTGTAACGTACAAATTGTTTGGCTCTAGTTAATTTGATTCAACTAATAAAGACTAGTTTAGACTGAAAAAGAACATCTATACAAAGTTGGTATCAGTTTAACTCACAAGTCTTAAGCTAACATATGGAATCATCAGTTATACATTTTAGAGGAACCATCAGTTCTAGAATCAGACTCYAAAATGGGACAATAATTTAAATGTGCATCTTAAGAGAAATTTCTCAACATTCACCAACTCACCCAAATTCACTAATTTGCTTACACAGCAGCACATAAACACCTTTAACACATAGTCCATGGCCCTGGAATTGCTTTGAGGATGTTTAAGAGGGCAAAAGTGATTCCCAACAGCTTTCTAACACATCTKCATACAGGAAGATTTACAGAGTTGTAGGAGTACAAGAAAACSTGGACATAAACTTACAGAATCAGAAAAGTTGATTACACAGCAAAGGATTATTTCAAGATCATCTCAAAGCAAATCACTGSTAACTTTTCTACCAGTTTGCTTCCAGAAAGCAGAGTAGATTTGGTTGAATTAATTTATCATTTATAACCCCCAAAGGAAAAAACTAAGCAACATCCCCTAAAGGAACAGCAGATACTGGGGTGGCTGCACTGGAAYGAAAAAACCTGCTTGATCTAATTCKTCATATTGCCAGTTTTCACAGTCCTTTCAGAGCTTAGGAAATACCCTTTGTACTTGTTCAAGCATTATGTGTTTTCTGCCGTGTTGTTCTTTGATGTTTGTTGGCATGCACTTGACAAGCTTTCATCATCACCATCATCATCATTGACTTGCTTACCCTTCCCCTTTAACAATCATTTTGCACATACAAAATTCACAAATCTGTCTATTTTGACTAGCACAGCTTATTGATACTTAACACACTCACTGGTGTTCATCTCAAAAATCATTCAAAGGCTCAGGAAAAGMCCAGTATTTCACTTATTTAAACTGATGCAAAATACATGTTAGCTAAGCAGAACTTGAACTTTTTGATTCTAACATATTTCTGTAATTTATTCTAACATTAAATTAGTGTATGTACGAAGTGCTTCCAGGAAGTATGACTTACAGCACTGCAGATCTGCAGTATATAAAAATAGATCAGCTTGCTTTTAAGTACTCTCAAGAACTTTCTTATAGAGCTTTTTTACATTTATTGAATAAAAAAAATTTTTGTGACCATGTTACCAGAATTTGAGACTTCTCCACTGCAGATTACATAATYTCTCAAATTTATAGTAGGCTGGCTTTTAGTTGCCAAAGGAAGACCCCACAGGTTTTTTCAATTGTTTTTGGGCTGGAAATTTTGATTCAGTTTTGAGATCTGCAGACCACTGATTTCTTGCTTATCTGACATGGCTTCTGCTATTACAAAAAGCTTCATCTGTTTGTCTCACACCTCACTGACCTTTTCTTCCTCTACCAGGAGCTGATTCACAGTGCAAAGCCAGGCAGCACACCAATAGTTCAGCACAGCTTCCTGGGACTGCTCCATKAACTCCTTCCCCAGCCTCTACTCACCTCCCATCAGCACCTCTCACCTTTCCAGCAACACTTCCTCCACTGAAAACACAATCTCTATTGCACCTCTCAGTCTGAATCATGCTAAATGGTATTACCCTAATTATCCTTACTTTCATCTACAGGGCTGCCCTTTCTCTACCTGCAGAATCATTAATCCAATGGTAGTAAAGCTTTTCCCACGATTTCAAATGTTTCACCTAATATTTAATTCACTTCTGGCTACTTTTAGTCAAGTCGAATTATCTGCTGGTAACACCTGCTTCTAGCAGTTGTTTATATTGGCTAGGTTTGTTTTCTTTTCAAAGAAACTCACGTTTCCCATAGTCTCATTATTTCGGTCAATTTGTTTACTTTTGCAAGAAACAGCCTACTGGTTTCTTTCACCCTCCTTCCCCAAGCTTCACCTACAGCAAATTTTTAACTTCAGTAATCGGATCCCTTCCAGATTATCAGGGAATATTATTATTTTTATTATTATTGTTATTAATAATATTAATATTTTAATTACTCCCTATTTCCAGCTTGGGAAGAGGCCTTGCTTTCATAAAAAAGGACATATGATCATTGTTCAAATACAAGTTCAGTGAAGAATGTTTCACCCAGGGGAATAAGTCTCTCCTTGTTCTAGTAATTCATCTTTGTCCACACACAATCCCCTTGTCCTATCTTCTGACAATTGTACTCTTTGCTGTGTACCATGTTGGTACTTTCTGGATATTTGCTATACAGYTCTCAGGAGTGACAATGTCTGGTTTTCAGTCACTCAAGAGTTTCTATCCAATTCCTCCCTCAATCACTTCTTAACACTCCTGGACAACGGGGAGTGGAAAAAACTTAAATATAGCCAACAGACTCCCTGGTCAAGCATGTAAGGAATTTCACATCCTAGATTACCTAGTCCCATCCTTCCCCTCAGCTAGCAAACCATTTCCTGTTATGTACCATTAAATTAATTCTAAGTATTCACCTCCTTCACACTGCAGGGCTGCTTCTACTTTTACCTTCTTGGCTACTTCAGGATTAGAATTTCTACTTCTTCATAGCCATTAATCACAGAGCTACAAACGCAGAAGCCTGGGAAGGTGCAGAAGTTACCATATGTAACAAGCAAGGAATCTTACCATAGGCTTCTATGCAGGTGTAGGTATGTGCAGATTTAAAACAGGAAACAGCACACAGCGTACAGAATGTCACAGAGGCAAAACATGGAGTGAAGAAATAAAAAGCAGTTAATCTCTTAGTCTATGTAAGTAGGTTTAGCTTGTCTAACAATGACTACTTACCTGTGATGAATGACAAACTATCCATGATACAGACAAACAAAAGCTTTAAGGGAATGGGCCTTGAATGGGTCGGGAGGTTCAGGTGGGGCTCTTTTGATCAAACTCTGCTTTTGCCTATAAAATGTTTCCATTTCAAGCTGACCTTATGATAATCACATGGTGATTTTTACCTGATGATAATCAACCTGGCTCCAGACACTGTGCTCTGAGGACATGTGAGCCACCATTTCACAACTGGTACCTTCCTTAATGCTTGGGATAAAGAGGTTCTAAGGTGACTGTTATATTCTCTGAGATGCAGGACTCAGAGGTAATGTAAGGGGTACTGAGCTAGGTACAATTTCTCAATATGCATCTCTTCCTTCCTCTCACTGATCTCACACTCTCACTTACAAAAATTAATTCATTGCTTTAATTCCATGACAAAGAACAATATTGCATAAAGAATTTCAAAATTTGGCAGGTAAATGAACTCCCTCTCTAAGGACAAGAATTTCTTCCTTTTTCTCAAGCTTCTGACTGGCATTTCTCATCATAGCTGAGGCAGCTTTTATTTTCTTGGATCCCAGCTACTGTGAGAATTCTAGAAATATGTGTTAGGTAAGAGGAAGGACATCTTTGAGTTATGTCACTGAACAGGCAGAATATGTTTTTATCTCTGCTGAAGCTGTTTTACTCCATAATACTAAGTCTGCCCTTCTGGAAACTCCAAATACTTACCCATTCCAAGAATTTCCTCTGTTTGCACTGCCTGAGAGCTACTGAAAATAGACCCTGAAACAGTAGAATAGGCTAAAGCAGTCACAGTTATTTGCTACTATCTAAAAATGTGGTAAGAAGTACAGGCACTGCTCTCCACTGTTTTAGAGAATGCCTGCTCAAAAGATGTGTCTGTTATATAAAAAGGTCTTTTATAGAAACCACTCTTTACTCTGCCCCTCCAGCTGCAACTAAGCTCAAAGATTCCTATGAAGATGTGCAATAAACACGTATTTATTATAATTTGAAACATTTGTCTGAAAATACCCCTTCACAGCTATCATTCTGTAAACCATTTTATCCTTGAGTAAGATCTGAAATCAAACTGTATCTTCAAATTATTACAGGAACAGTTCCTGAAACAATCCCTTACTTAAGGGTCCCATATGACATAGATCATTCTAGTCAGCTTATAGTGGCAAAGCACCACCATGGTCTGATGATTCCCAAATACTTGTGCCAACATGGATTAAGGTGGTTTTACCCCSAGCAGGTAAGTATCCACATGAAAAAACAACTATATCAAACAACAGCAATAAAGAACAGTGGAATTGCTGTAGGAATTACTGTTGCAGGCAGACATGGGAAGAATCCTAAAATAAAAGTAGAAACTGAGATCACAAAGACCACATAGAAAGGAGGAAGACATTCTCCACCCTGGCTAAACCATATGTTAGAACAGTGATTGTCTTTTGAGTCTTTATTGCCTTATCATCAAAGATTATTTCCCATCACCTGGAATTTTCTAAACCAATGCGAAAAGACAAATTACACACCTACCATCAAACATTTCCATAGCCCAGAAGCATTGCAGGATAATTAACAGTTCTTCAGGTCTGGCAAAAAAAGTAGAACACACTTTATAGGACAGGGACAGCTAGGTGAAGCAATGTGCTGCTGAAGCCATAAATCTCTCAGAACATGATAATAACTGAGGGCACTACTTAAGCCTCACAGATGCAACATCACCCACACATACCACAGAGGGAAAAAYAGGCCTTAAACAACTAATATGGAAAGAAAAGCTAAAACAGGGAAGTAAAAATGCACAGACTGAAAATTCTAAAACCCACTCAGAAGATCACATCATCCAGACTTGATTTTCACAGTTTTGAGTCTACTCTGTGTTCCCTTGGTTTCAGCTTTTCTGAGCACATAATATTCCTGCAGTCTCCTTTTCTAGCCTATAGCAGCTGCCATGTGCCATTTCCTCTGAAATTCCTGGTCTGCTTCACTACAGAAGACAGTAGATTAACAAGTGAAACAGGGGAAACCAATCAGCCAAGAAAGAGAAGTTAGTAAGAATAAAGCAAGCTAACAATCAAAAGGTAGTCCAGGATCTGTACTAGTAGCTCAGACACCCACCATTAGCTGAAGGACTGTATCAGAACAGTGGCAAATACAGGAAGAAAAAAAGGAAGATCTTGCAGCCAGACTGAAAATAGGAAATCCTGACATATTTCCCTACATGCTGAAYACAGTTTTGCAAATACTTGTGAGTGAGACTGCTGCTTATTGATGGACACATCTGGATACTCACCCAGTAGTGAAGTAATTCACAAAACTCATGCAAGTTTGAGGCAGGAACACTGGTATTTTTGGAGTAAAGCACCCACCATAAGAGCTTGCAAACAGACTCTTTGCTAAGCACGTTACATCATCACTTGCCCTCAGTACATAGTAAGTACAGACCAGAGAGTATCAACATTCATTAGCATTTGTTCTGTTTAACAAGGCTTGACAGCTCTGGATTCCTGGCCATGCCTAGGGAGAGGCAGCCTCCCAGGGATCTCACTGGAAAGGCTGCACAGAAGCCAGGGAAGAACCCAGGCACAGCAGGGCTGTCCTCGAGCATTTCAAACAAACCCACAAACATTTCCTGCAGTGGTCCCATGCTCAGGGCACTGAGTCAGCCCCACCATCTAATCTGAGGGAATTTATGTAGCACATCAGTTGATCTCACAAGGTTTGGATTGAGAAGGGAGGAATAACAGAGTTTTGTTTCTTAAATTACAGAAGGAACTGAAAGATATSTATAGGCTGAACATCCCTGCTAGATTAATTTTACAGACTCTCGTCTTTGCTTTCCCAAAAGCTGTCACAGAGCCATCAGCTGACATTTGTCAGAGCTGACATTGCGAGGCACCAAAATTTAAGGTATTAAAATAAAAAAAATCAGGCAGATATTTCCCTCCACAGTTCTTGTCTCTGAGCACAATTTTTGTATCAATTTTATTTTACATCACATGACTTCTGAGAAAGAAGGATGGCTGATGGGCAAACCTATCTGACTACTCACTACTTTCTGTACAGGCAAAAAAACCACACCCATGGTCCCATGTAGGTTAGACACAAAAATCCAAATATGTATCAAGTCAAAGTGTGAAGAAACAAGGGTCAAACAGATTAGTTTCTGTCTTAAAAACCTTGACCAAAAAGATACCAGATTCATGTTGATTCATATGGATTTGCCCCCCCACCACTTGCATGAAAGATCAGAAAGCATCCTCTTCCAGCCAGAAGGGATTTTACACTATGAGAAGTTCCAACAAGTTTGAAATGTTATACCAAATTTTTCAAAACCTGCATYACAGAAATTAACTAGGCAAGTACTGAACACCTACATATGTGCAGATATGCAGATATGCATACAAAGAAAAAACYTTTCATCAGGAAACCTCTTCCTGGTCTCAAAAGACAAGTGTACCAAAGAGACTCTGTTTTTATTCAGGAAAAACTCGATTCATTCTAAATCAATGTTTGATGTCTCTATAAAGACAAAAGCTGTATTTTGTAAACCTAAGGAAAAAAAACAAAGAAAAAGCATAGAGCAGCTATGGGACAGAGAGCAAGGGGCTTAGTGTATGTTTGGCTAGATATACATACATGGAATTGAATTTGGGTTCATAAATGCTTTTTATATTAAAACCAAATCTTTCTTACTAAAGAAACTTGATTCTAACCATCCCTSAAAGTTGCTGTCTAGGAAACACACAGGGTCCAGAAATGGAGACTGTAAAATGCAGCAATTATGCGATACCAGCTAATCACTCTTAGCTTGCAAACCAACCCAGGAGCAGCTTTGAACACTCCATCAGCTTCACAGGAAAGCTTTTAGCACACTTAGATTCTGCCCGGGGCCACATCTATTTGCAAGACAGAAAGTGTCCCCAGTCACATCTGATGGATGACAGATCCCTTATCTCTGCTGGGTACCTGGTGTTACAGCGTGGAACCATTGACTGCCTTGCACAAACACAAATCTCCCTTAAGTCAACACTTAGAGTGATTTTGCAAAGCAGTGCCCTGACAGCTGCTCATTAATCATTGTACAATGCAAAACTCATTTCTGCTACAAACTATTCTTGGAGATTTTATAAAGAAAATATGAAATCCTTTCCTAAAATATGCTGCAAGTGAACAAAAACAGTGGAAGCAAAGATAGAAATAGTAATTATGCCCAAGGCAAGCACTGGATGGCTCAGTAGGAAGGAAGGAAGGAGCAATAATCTCCCTTTCCATGGCTTACCAAGAAATTCTATTCTTCTAATCCATCCAATCTAGGGATAGAACCAGTGACCAATGATTTCAAAAGAACRCCAAGACTTCAACTGCAGCCATGTAGCAGCCTCACTGGCCAGGAAAGCAAACTTCACACCCAAAGAACTTACTGCTTTATCTTCAGAATTAGTGAAATTGTAATAACAACAAAAACAACTCACTGCAAAGAAAATTACCCTTTCCTGAGACCTGCTCTCCAGCCTTCTGAACTAGAAAATACAGGTTTTAACCTAACAACAAAAAGATTTAGAGACAGAAAGGGTAGCACAAATCCAGCTTTCCACCCAGTCTGGAAAAAAACCCCACCRAAGTATTCCTTCTGGCATTTTTTGGAAAAAGTGAAGTCAGCTTTTCTCACAGGAGATACAAATRTATGATTTGCTAGAATGCAGACACCAAAGAGCAAAGAACAACGCATTTAAAATCCTTAGGGAATTGAAGCATAAGGCTTTTGCCTGTCAAAAAAAACCCCAAAACACCTGATAACAGAAAGTTACAAATTCATTCTGTGATTCTGTGGAATTTTAGTTCTCACTTTACTGTAGTAAGCATTCTGTTCTACTGTGTATTCTACCAGTTGCACTGAGGGGCACTTACTGTAGTTCTGAGCTCTTTTGTCAAGTTGTCAGAGATCAAACAGCTGATCTAAGAAGGAAAATCAACACATTCCAGGGCAAACCTACATCCCCCTTTACAATTCTTTAAACCTTTTGCTGTTTAGAAGTACTGCACAGTTTCATTTCATTAGTCACAAGCTGTGTCTCTTTCAGAAACTGGTGATAAGTTATGTCCAAATATGAGACTTGAAACTGAAACAAGGAAAACCTCAAGCACTACTGTCTATATTGGGGGTCAAAATAGTTTAAAAAAAAAAAAAAGCAGAACAAAAAGCAAAGCTTCTGATCAAGACTGAATACTWAAGGAAATTAATAAATAAACTATAAATGATTGTGTCATTGCATAAAGTTACAGAACCTGTGTGAACAGTACTGATAGTCTTAGTTTACACTGACAATGAAGCAATCTATTGCACATTAGGTGAGGCSAAATGAGGCCTCTCTGGGTAAGAAGGGCTAACAGCTACTCTTGAACACCCAGGTTAATGCTATGCTTCTCACCTGATCTTCCTCTTCATCCTCCTCATCTTCTGCCAGTCGTTGCCGGCCCACTTCGTAGAGCCTGCAAACCGTATCCATGTTCATGGCATCCATGCTGCCYTGGTTCTGGAGGGGAGATGCCCACAAGGAAGTTAGCCTCAGGTATTGAGCTCAGCTTTCATATTCAATGCTACATCTGATCTCAATCACAGAAATAGTGCCAAAATCCTTCCCTCCCATTTACAAGCAGCAGGACAATTAGCAACAAAAATGAGTCTTTTTGGTTTCAAGACTTGCCATATTCTCTGAAGTACATTTCCAATGACTTCTATAAAAGAAAATTATTTTAATCTCACAACCTTTGTCCTCTCCAACTTCAGTAGTTAAATATGAAGTTTGCCATGCTACAAATTCTTGACTTGCTTTTGTGGCCTGTAGGTCTCAGTGGTTCACAGAATATAAAGCTGATGTGCATAATCAGGCTTCAAGAAATGGGGTTCTGACAACATTACTAAGCAAAGAATTGCATCCCTAACAAACCAGAAGGTTTGCTCAATAATTTTTGCTTCAAATCCTTGGCTTCTGGGATTTTGGTAGAAAGACAAGTATAAAAGGAACAATATGAGTGATTCACAGAAAAGCTCTATGGGAAGCCCCAGAAAGATTACATTTCCCAGTTATTTGGTACAGTGCATATTTTAATTTGCAATAATAGGAAAGTATTGCTATAAATAGGGAAAAAAACACATTTCTCTTTATGCTCATGTGAAAGAAAACCTCTGTACATTTTGAAGGAGGAAGAATTTGAAGAAGAGAAGCAAATGTGTWTGGAAATTTAAGGAATGAGAGGCAGCAAAACAAGACTGCAGGAGGTGCAGAATAAAAAGCCAACAGCATCTTTAGCACCATCAAAACACCACCACTGCTTAWGACATGAATTTACCAGCACGAGCTCCAAAAATGAAACAACAAGCAGTGCATTCAAACCCSAGCTACAGAGACCAGAGTTTATTTTAGCTGCTTTACCTCAATGACAGCCAGATAGCAGTCCTTGCTGTCTGTACACAAGTCAAAGATATTCCGCTTTACATCTATGGTGGCTGGAAAACATCACAGAACAAATTCAGTGGTTAACTGCAGGTTCCTTACTGTTCAATGAAAAAAAGTGTCTAAAAGCAAGTAATACAATTGTGGGAAAAGAAACAACAGCTGAAACAGAAGTGAAATGAACATTTGTAAGCAATTCAGCCTTAGGGTTGAATATTCRAAAGGGTTGTGAAATGAACATTTATAAGTTATTCTTCTGCAATAAAGAGTAGAAATGTTGGAGACCATGGTAAAAAACAGCCATGTAAACTTTCAACCTGCTCTGCATAGTGCCTCCTCCCTTGATAATACATTTATTGGTTTTCCTAAGCACAGTAAACAACAGATCATCCTTCAGAATAGGTGGTAACAATGAGACTTAGTTGTGGCCTATGTCCCCTTTTAATAGCAAAAGCCACATTTGTTTATGTCCACAGTAGAAATTAGCTTAGCTCCAGGAGCTAAAAAAAGAGCCCCATCTGAAAGGAGACCAATGCCATCCTGGCCAAGTGACCTACTGCCTCAGATTATGCCTTRCTTGGAAAAGAAGAAAGGAAATAAAGCCAGGACTGCTGAACAGTAGCAAGTAAGGCAATCACACTGAATAGGATATGATACTTGAAAACATTTCAGTATTAAACCCAACTCTTCTGCATCCATCAGAATAGGAYACAGCAGTTTGTTTTCTCACACATGCAAAGGAGAGAAGTGAATGTTACTACGCAGAACTTTCCATAGACCTTCAAACCTCCAGACAAAGCTACTGGCTCCTCTCTTACCTATAGGTTTATAATCAGTTGCATTAAATGTCCTGAAAGAAGAGCCAAAGGGACTTCTCATTCTCTCCTCCAGAAGGTCATCCTCATCATCTGCCTGCAACATAGCTGGAACAARGAAAGATTATTCAACAAAAAAATCTGCCTTCCATTAGTCACTACCATTAATAAACTTCAGATCAAATCAGGCTCTGACATGAATTTTCTTTATACTTAATAGCTTGGCAATATYCATTTACGATCCACTCTTCCAGATATGCCTTTATTGATATTACAGATCATCAAAACTCAATACAGAGGACGAATTTATTTTCTCAAACATCACCAGATCTGCCATTATATAATAGGCTGCTTTATAATCTCACAAAGTAGTTGTGATATTGCTGATGTTACAGAAAACTGTCTTTGTCAGCAATACACGTAGCATGAACATTCTGGAACAAATCCAGCTYACACATACCAGTAAGGCTTGGAGTTACAGAGTTTCTGAAGTTTCCCATTTCACTGAACAAGCATCTATTTATCTCACAAGAGGTGACCTAGGAGAGTGATGTAAGGGGAGAAATCCTACCTCCATACATCACGGTGCCAGTATAGTTGAAGACCACACGACACTGATCCAGTGCAGGTACTGTGTGTAACAAATGGAAAGTTCGGAGGTCCCACTGAAAAAATTCAGGCTAAGGAGCAACAAACAATTGAAAATTTCCATTTCCTTTCCAGTGAAGTGGCAAAGAACTAACTTACTGTGTTCAAGAAACCTCACTGCCTSTGTCTCACAAATATGATGGAATCAGGGCTGGATTCTAGCACTACAATTCCATTCCATGTGTTCAGAATTAAAAAGCTCTTACTCAAAATGYCATTCCCAGTCATGAGAGGTCACTGCAGTACTTTCAAGGTTGATCTTGTTAAGACATGGGAAGAGAGCTGAGGTGCCATGGAGTGTATCAGAACAGAAAACCTGTCTCTCTCTCTGTGTATTAAGTATTTTCTCTAGACTTTACCAGAGACAGAAATCTAGATTTAAATTAGCTACCTRTCTAAAAGTCCCTACTCTTCCTTGATTCACAGATGGGAACTCCTGTTACCACATATAACATGTAATACAGCAGACCAATAATACAACTCTGCAAACAGCTACTTGTTCATCCCTACCAATTCTTTAGGTGCCAGCAGTTACCACAGTGGCCAAAGGATACAATTTCAGTGTTGACTATGACCTCCAGCCCATTGGGATGGAAAACACCACTGATAGTCATGTTGAATTTGTCAAACTTGTGGATGGCTTGTGCTGATCTGACATCCCAGAGGACACCATCATTTAGGACAAGGTCGTCAGTGGGGTTAAAGGTGGCACAGTTCTTCTTGTAGTTGTTGGCAAGATCTGGGTTAAACAGAGTCAATAGCTTGTTGCCAGTCTGAATATCATAGATCTTTTAGATTAAAAAGAAAAAGAAAGATTAGTCACAATTTGTAATATATCTGTGCCTAAAATAATCCCCTGTACCCCCTACTAGACTGCTTACAGAATCACCCCATTYCCCATTTCACTTTTCCGTTTCATGTGACAGCATTCCATAAATAACCCTTCCTACCAGCCCTTTAATAGTTTTTCACAGCTGGAACCAAGCCTCTCAACAAGTTTTGGGCAGTGCTTGGCTTACTGCAGGTTCACTGACATGTTTCACTACAACCAGGATGAGTTCCAAATAAAATAACCCCACTATGAGGAGTGGGCTGGGAAGCTGCAATCACAAGGTACCACTTAGCCAGAAACTATTTCAGAAATGGAACTGCTTTCAGAGCAGATGGTATTTACAAACATTAAAACTCCAAAGCACACAGTGAGGGGAAAAAAGCCAGAAACTACAGAAAAGGAGTTTGAATTCCTGGCATTTACACAGAAAGGCAACTTTGAGCTTCAGCACAAGAAACTTTGGGAATATAAAAAGGGCTTTAAACTCATACAAAGTGTTTATGATCATCTCAGATAAATCTGACCTGTAACATCCTTCAGAGCCTAGCCCTTGTTTAAACTTACAGAGGAAAATATTTTATAAAACTAGAAAACAAATCTGTTTACCAGATAAACACAATAACAAACTGATCTGACTTCCAGCTAAATCCAAGTTAAAAACTGGGCAGGAATGGAGAGTTCACTTGAACAAACCAGAGTAACATGTAAAATTATAAATGATTTGAATAAGTTATATTTCATGACAATTTTTTACGCAAATTCTCTTTCAAGAGAGATGRGGCCTATAACAAATGCAAATCAGCCCTGCTAAGCACAAGCTCTCTRAAGCCTTGTCTGTCCAGTTTGAAGGGATTCATGCAAAGCACTACAACAGTACTCTCTGAAGGTATTGTGGTGAAGTTAAATTACCCAAAAGTAAGCTGCAAATCTGGGGGGCAGGGTAAAAGCAGGATGCTTCTAATAAGTCATTTCCCACAGCAGCTGACTGAGATACTGTTTATAGCAGAACTTTATTATTATTACAATTACTGAAAAGTAAGGCTAAGAAAGCAACTTTAGAGGGGAAAAAATCCTGCATAATCTCTCTCAAATGAATAAAACAAAGCAGAATCCACAACTGCCCAGGATACTCCCAAGAGGCAACATGTCCACACTACTTGTGCTATAGCTGGTTAGGATGATCAAGATTACACCCTCATGAATAGGGAGAAGGTATTTGACACTTTCAGAGCTTTCCTCTGAAGCATTACACAGAGTATCAAAGAACTCACATCAGTTAATAAACATCCTACAGAGAACTATATTCCTGCCAGAGCTTAACAGCCATGGGCTTTCCTGGTACTTACATGTGCAATGTCTCCCTTTGTGCCAATGACCCTGTCCTGAGAGTGCTTGCTGAACTCCACATAGTGGTCATCAGGGAAGGAATGCCTGCAGATACAGTTAGTAAAGAAGTCAAGGAATTGCAGATTCCACGTGACCYAATGTACTCCAACACTTCCAGCACAGGTTTCAACAAAAGACAAAGGATGCAGAAAACCCTCCCCTTTGCCATTGACCACAGCATACTGCAGTAGCAAACTCAGCCCTGCCATAAATGTAACACTCTTTGGAGAAGTCAGCAATGAATGGCACCATGAACACTGGAACACATGCAGCCTGAGGAAGTTAAACCTCTCCTGTGAAAAAAAGGCATCCAGCTGACTCCACACAGGTCAAACCAAAACAGTTGCTTACGACTGAAGTAGACAACAACCAAACATTTTAAAAATTAGTTTTCCCACCATTTTTGTTATGGGAAGAAATAATTACAGTTATTGAAATCGATTTTAAAGAGCTTGCATCCAGGTCTAACAATTACACCATGCAAACCACCATGCTAGTCAAATTATGAACTGGCTACAGAAAGAATGCCARAATAATTTACAAACATAAACAAAAACACAAACATGTTTCTTTGCCTTCAGGAGCAAAGCGACTTTACTGATCTATCTTGCATTAAACAGGAGTTTAGGTAGAACTTAGAATTTGCTCTGTACCAAAAAAAAATAGGGAAGATACCACCGTAAGGGATCATGTTTTGCTTTGAGATCTATGCTATTCTGTTCTACAGAGTTTATTCCTTTATCAAATGGTTCTTCCAACTGCAGCACACCCCACAGCTGAATCAGAGGGTACCTACTTCATATCAAAGACAGACTTCATTCCCCACAATGCAGACAGAGGTTGGCTCCAYGTAGCAGATGTCAGTAATAAAGATCCATCCTGGATTTCCAGATTAGATTTGAGAAAGGGAAAAGCATACCAGGGAAAAGAGAGATTATCATTTTACCTGTACACTTTTAACTTTCACTTACAAGATTAATGTAGCAACTACARAGCAGACTTTTGTGCCTAATACTAACTACTCCTACAGGGATAAAATCCAGGTATCTAATGCTATGTAAAACATAAAGAGCCCTTGGTAGACAAAGAAAACCTTTACAGGTAACAATTGGAACATTCTATGATGTTAACAGTAGAAAAAAAAACAGTATAATCCATGGCTGAATTTTGATGCCCTGTGAGTGGAGTTCGTTCTTCTTGCAAATCTTTTATTTCTTCCCAGAATCATCCCCTGAAAGATTTCTTTCTAAAGCAAAGGGAGGCTATATAAACTCTACTCTGATATCTTATCTCACACATAAATAAATGTGTAATAGTAAGTTCAAGCATTTTTCCACTTTCAAACATATATATTAGTATCTTAAGAAGGCACATAGCCACTGTGTATCTACTTTATTACCTTTGGAAAAAACAAACCTAAGTGTAGAACTCACAGGAGGGAAAATACGTAACTATTACAAATGCTTTCATGACAGGTATTACAGGCCAGCCAGTAGGTATATTTTAAATGTACATATCCAGATTGTCCCGAAAACATACCAGGGCTTAGGCATAAAAATCACAATAGGTCAGTGATTCCTTACCCTGGATGGTTCAAGGTGCGTGATGGCAGAGTTATGGCAGTTGTAACTGGCCTCTTCCTGTCCACTGAACACATTATAGAGTTTCAACTGCCCCGTGCAAGTACCCAGCATTAAGAATCGTTCTCTTGCAGAAAATGCGCAACAGGTAAAGCCACTCTCATCCTCGTTTGCTTCCCTGAACACAGAAATTGGACGGAACCTARAGAAGGCAAAAATACATGGGTAAACCAAAAGAGAGAAGCAAAACTGAAATGCTGTGTGATAGTATTAAATCCAGCCCTTAAAGATTACATAAGCACAAGTGATAGCTTTCTTCTGGAACAAGCTATGTGTCAGTKTGAAGACTAGTGCTTGAGTGTTACAGTAGTGTTTGCAATATTTCAGGRTTTGTTTTCCACTGTGTGGTACTTCTGTCAAAGCACATCATTAAGCTGAAGCACTTGGACTCCATCTTCAGAGTTGGACTGGTGGAAAACCTGTAATCTCATCACCTGGGTAACTACAAAGAGCTAGCAAAAAAAAAAGAAAAAAAATCCCAGTTTTGAAACACTAAACACAAGACAACATCACATCAGCAGAACAATGTCCTGACATCATAACTTCCCATGGTGACCCTGCTTTCACTGTGAAGTTGCCTTCATGAATGTGTAACCTTTATTTTGATAAACTTTCCATCAYGTTCCATTTAATTTCAGGAACGACCACATAAAAAGGCAACTTGTGGTACTGAAGATTCAGCTGCAAGAACAAAATATAGATTTCTATAAGCCAGCCAGCCATCCTCAAGGCTATGCCATACACTCTAATGTGAAACTGGTGTTACATACTCACCTTCCAAAGAACAAAGAGCTATGAGCTTCATTACACAATGTTGTTACTGAAAATGAAGTGTGCTTTGTGTACCAAGAGTCAGCACTATGGAAAAGACAAACAGAACTACTGAAAAAGTATTTAAAGCCCTCTCGCTATCACTGTGAATGAAAACTCTTTTGTCTCCAAGGATACTGCACTGTGGGACTGCAGAGCCTGAATCCAGGTAAGGCTTTTTGGCACAGGGTACATCCTGAGAGGAATCATAACACATTTTTCTTCCTTACCTGCTAAATATAAGGTGTCTATCAAAGCAGCCACCATCCACCCCTCCGTACTTCGGAAAGGCTGCCCTGCGGGTCAGCCGTGAGGTAAAGTTAGTGGGCGCCTGGCGCCTCTGTTTTGGCTCAGGACACTGGTGGGGAGTAAAGAGAGAGAAAGGGGGACAGGTGGCAACAGGGTTCTTGCAGCGGGCATGCTGCTCCCTAAGGTACTCTGTGATTATACTGTCCAGCGTGGGTGGGGAAGGAAGGTGTCTGTCCAGCTGCTTTTTGATAGCTGGGCTCTGGCTGTAGGCGCCATGGTCCGATTTTTGTCGCAACACTCTGATTTTCCTGCCGTTGCAGGGAGACGGCCTCTCCCTGACAAAGCTAATCCTGCCAATGAGAGGAGAGTTGCTGGCGTAAGAAGGGCCTGGAAGGGCAGGTGGACCTTGGGATGCAGAYGGCCTTGCCTGAGCATGGACAGAGGTGGCAGTGGAACCTACAGCAGCGTGGGTAGTCAAACGGGCCGAGATGCCATTAGCTATGCGAGGAGTGCGAGGCAGAGTCACCGGAGAGGCAGCGGCCGCAACAGGGGTGAAGGCAGAAGAGTGAGATGCTGCTGTCATGGGCAGGTCAGCCTCTTTCGTAAGGACCGATGCAGTTTCCCCAAGGCCCTTAGAGATGAGATGGTTCCGAATCAGCAGCAGCAGCTCCTTCTCAGGAAACGTGATCCTCGACTGAGCCACCACATCCGCCTTCTGCAGCCGCGCCAGAGAGACGTCCGTGCCGATGAGCAGGGGCTTCCCCGAGACGCGCTCGATGAGCTCAGCRGCGTATTTGCAGAACTTCACGTGCTCGCTGCGCTTGTCCTGGAGCACCGGCTCCTTCATCAGCTGCTGGATCTGACAGCTGCTGAACAGGGGCAGCTTGCTGATAATCTGCCGGACGGTGCTGCTGCGCGACAGCCCCACCAGGGCTTTGCAGGCCAGTGCCCGGATCTGATCTGCGTCAGTGATTGGCATCTTCACAGACAGCAATGACAGCAGTACCTTGATGCCGTTGTTGGACTGCACCACATTCCACATTTTGGCCAACGTATGCTCACTGCTCTTGGGGGCCTGAGGAAGCTTTCGCCGAGGAGTCCCAGAGATGAACTTCCCGATACTGGAGATACGGTTATCTGGGCCACACACACAATTGATGATGATCTGAAGGGCTGATTTCTGAATCTCAGCATCATGGATGAAAAACTCACCCTCAGCAACGCCAAGGATGATGCTAATACCTAGTGAGGAAAAGAAGTACTTTCCTTAGTACTACAAAACGTATCTTACACAAGTTGATCAGACAAGTAAGGGAGTCTTCCAATAAATTTGAAGAAAATACAGGTAATTCCCTTAATTCCAGGAATTCCTGAAATTCTGCTAACTAGTCTAAAGATATATTCTTCTACCTCCCTAGCAAAGTGCTTTCCCACACTGSTGGTCCTGCACTTCATCATCAGTAGGTAGTGTCACGCAACCTCTCATCCCAGGAGTGCAAACCTAAGGTATCTGGACCCAAGTGAAGATGCACAGCCACGCTCTGATTCTCATTGCAGAGAGCAATTCTCTGGTATAAACACTAACAAAGTAAACACTACGAGGAAGGAAGGGGACCAACTCATCGAGGAAAAAATAAACATATCACAACTTCCAAAATGAATGAGGCAAAAAAGAAACTTTAGGGTTACTTTTGTTGCCCCACAGAATTTCTGTTAGTTTCATGCCTGCTTCAGAAGATCAAAGCTTTCACAGAATTCATATTTGCCTACTGAGTTTTTGTGCAAAAGAAATTTGTCTTTCACCTATATATAGTAYTCTGCCTGCCTTTTATTTTTTCTTTCCTTAAAAAAAAAGTGAAGCTCCAGTTAAAGTAGAAGCCTTGGATCTGGTCCAGGCGCATCTTACTCATTTACATGCTGAACCTGGACGTAACCAGTTAGAGTGTAACTCACACAGCAATAATTGTTCCTCTCCCATACTCTCATATGCCATTCCCTCAAGAGACCTAAATTTCTSGAAAACCGAGGAAACCTAATAGTCCCATTATGAAAGTATATGTGCCTATTGAATGAGCTCTTGAAAACAACGGCAAGAGAAAGAACTGCATGTAAATTTGTAACCCAATCACTGTGCTAATCATGACACAATTTTAACCACAGTGCACTCTCCCACTTGTTTCCATCCTTGACAGGAACTCTGAGTACATGAATTATTTTAACCCTTGTCTCACTGTAGGTGAGGAAGAGCCAGCCAAAAACCACATAACAGAAGACAACTGATAAATGTGTAAGTCATAAGAACCATGTTCAGCTTACCCACAGTAGAAACAGTAGATCCAGCTTCATCTAACACATCCACGGGTTCTGCCAGTTGCAACTGGATTTTAGGAACTACAGTCAGGATGGCCAGTACATCCAAAGCATATCGTACTGTGTCATTCCTGGAAGACAACAACAGGACAATTTCTTAGAATTGYATGTACAGAGTTGTTTCAGTAACATGAAACAGTATTCAATACACTCTACACCAACAAATGGAAGTAAATCAGAAACATCTGCTGCATTTGATGGTGCCTTTTGATTTTAGAATGAAAAGGACTGGTCTCCACAGAAGGCAGTGCTCACATGCACACCATTGCCTCCAGGCTGCCAACATTTATCCCACATGCTCGTGAAAGCACTGTAATTTTGTACTTATAAAAATAAGAATGTTAAGACTTACCCATAAAAGCATTTGTGGCTAAATTAAGCTTCCAAATCTAATCTAACTCTACATCTTAATTGGGAAACACTGCTGTCCAAAATACTCTGTCACCAGTCAACTAGGAAGGAAGCTTTTTGGAAGTTAAGGGAAATTGTTTAGCAGCAAACCAGACAACTCTGATGGTCAAAAAACCACCAACTTAGGCTCCAGTTTAAGAGAGCCAAGAGTGTGTGGAAGGTRAAAAGGGATATTCAGCAAGAGGTGAAAGAGCAGAACAAAGCAAAAAATAGGAGGTCTACAAGCCTGTGTGGAAAGGCAAGAGTTAACCCAGGYAGTAATTAGGAAAGAGCTGCAGAAGGACAGAAACAGGAGAACAGAAACTACCTAGGAGAGTGCAACCTGAGAGAGGGAGGGAGGCAGAGAATTGCAAAAGCCAGATTTCAAAGGCTTTCAAGTTAAGTTAGGCAAGGAGCTCCTGCAGGCAGCAGAAATAAGGAGAGAATCCTAGTCCACCATTCCAGGATTGCTTTGATTTCACCCTCTACTTGGAGCATTTTCTAGCCTTTCTCTAAACAAATTTTCAGACATATACAAAGTGGCACAGAACTGAGATTCAGCTTTTCTGGTAAATCAGTGTCATAGTAAACAAAAGCCTGAGGCATTTTGGCTCTTCAAAAATTTCTTGACATCCCTCTCTCTACCTCAAAATTTTAGTCCTGCTTTCCCCAGAGTTAAAATTGATAAGCACTGCGTGGCCCCAGCACAGGCCCTAACAGCACTAACCAACATGTGCCTCTTTTAAATGCTATCAGGGTAGAAAATCTGGAACTGTAATGCCCTGCCCAAGAGCCACAAGTGTGGCTCAAACAGAGCCACTGCACTCAGACAGAACACTACAGCCAACAGCTCACCTTGCATAGTATGTCTTCCAGTTGCAGGCAATGGAAATGAGCTGAAGCATGAGCTGGACACAAGACAATTTGAGGAAAACCTCTGCTGGYTCCCAGTAAAGCTGTGCTGGACCGTACTCAATCAGGAATTCCATCATCTCCACGATCTGCTCATGAGTATAGGAACAGGCCTGCAGGGAAGGGACACCATYAGATCACAAGGGTTACAAACTTGCACATCAGCGCTCGGCTTTAACTGAAAACTGCATCTACAAGATTAGACTACCACTGTGTCTTGCAGATTAAGTATTTACTTTCTGGTTTATTCCCCAATTGTAAAAGAATACAGCAACTGTCACTATAATATACAATAATAAGCTTATGGATAATATCCTTTGAATTCCTTTACAGTCTTAAAAAGCCTAGGCCAACTTAAAAAGTCACATTAAATTAAAATTCTGCTCTGCTTTTAAGCTACTAATCCAGTAGTTACTACACCATCATTTAAAATACATTTGTGTTAAAATATTTAAAAGGTTGATAAAAAGATTCAATTACAGTTTAAATTTTGACTACAAAACATATTGAATTCTAAAAAAAATTCCAAGCAAATTTGCCTTTCAATATTTTAAATTATACAAGAAAGCAACAGCCTATATACATGTCTTCATTTACTGAAAATAAGTGATTTCTGCCGAAGCAAAAACACCCTTATATTTTCTTACTTCAGTTCCTCTAGAAAATCATAAATTAAATCAGAAACCACAGGTGAACRTGCTGTCTTCAAAATAAGCAGCCATAAAATCCAGTTTAAAAACCCCAACAAACCAACCAAGAAAAACCAAAACAAACAAACAAAATCAGCTTTGCAGGAAGAAATCAGGAAAAAAAAAATCATGGCCAAGACTGTGGATTATTATCACCTGAATATTATCACCTGGATGTCCCAAGTAATTTCTAAAAACAGCAGAGTCCAAAAGACATTTCAGTTATCATTATCAAATTAAACTTGGAAATAAGTTTTTCAATGTTATGCACCTCTATACACAAATAGRTTTTGTCCTTTCAAAGATTCAAACCTTAGAAACCCCCACAAGTATCAAAAACAACCTGCCTTTGAGTTTTTGAGAGATGGAAAGGGAACCACAGCACATGAGCAGGAGCCTTAATCAAATCTAATTCAGATGAACCTCAAGGGCTCTTCTGCATTTTCCTACTGCAGTGACATTCCACATAAGAGGAAAAAAGTACAAATAAAATAATTGCACATTGCCTRATTATTGCATTGGCTTCAAAGGGTATTTACACACATCTGCAGCTTGGAATCAATTGAGAAATGAAGGAACCATGTGAAAAGCTGCAATGTGCTCCTCACCTTGTAGGGGGGYTGTGGATGGACCAGGATGCCGCCCTCAGTGCGCTGCAGCGACTGCTTCACCTGCTCCAGTTTGATGGCAAGGTGAGCCTCAAAGTACCGACGCAGGGCCATGCASGTGTGCTTCCCCGTCTGGCGACTAGCAAAGATCTCATCATCGCTCAGGAGGGCTCCTTGGTCTTCCAGGTTTAAGATCTCCAGAGTGCTTATCTTCAGAAAGAGATTGGGTGAGAGAAAAGAAGTTTCATCAACTSAGTTGTCAGGAAAAAAAGCACCTGCAACTCTCAGAGGCTCTCGTACCAAACCCAAACATGCTGCCTTTGTTGTACAGGACATGGAAGTACACCGAGAGCTGACAAAGGCTGTCTGAACAAAAAGGGGTCTCTGTATGGGTAGATAACCTAAACTGAACCATGCCTGCTCCTTCACTATTTATGAAGACAGAAATGCAGATGTCACATCAGTGTAGGTCTGCAGGCAGCATTGTGCCAAGTTCTATTAGGCATTATATGGCACCACACAGCGTGTGCACCCTGCAGCACTGATGTCCCTGAGTTAGACACAGCCGAAGCTGCGGGAGTGCACAGCAACACCCTGCAGCCATTCCAGCTTTTGTACACAAACACTGTCRCTTGTGCCCGGAAGGTACCATAGTTACTGCAGCACAGCTATTCCTCTCTTGGAACAAGGCTGCACTTATTTGTATCCAACGGGGTGCACATGTATGTGGAGTGGTAAGAAACATCTGGACTAAGCCACCATTACTGGAATGAGTACTGCACAACCCAGGAGTTGCACCAAAAAGGTCCCAAAGGGTAGCATGTCTCTAGACAATAATCATAAAAATAATAACGATATAAAGATGCATGTGAATGTTGCTTAGAAAACTCAACCCACCTCCCCACCTCTTGAGAACTGAGGAGGAGCCCCAAGCAAAACCAAACAACAAAACTCTTCACAGTTGCACTTACAGGATGCAGAACGTGACCCTAAACCCCTGTTCCCTACTTAAAGCCACACCCCTTACCAGGTTAACCAGACGTCGCAGCCCATCGTGTCTGTCAAAGAGCTCCAGGACAGCACGGAAGGAGAAGCAGATGGAGAAGAACATGGTGGCATGGCAGCAGCCCGAGGCATGGGAGCACTCCATTAACCACAGAGTGTAGTTCACTACATCTGAAAGCACATTRTGGGGGTGCATGCACACCTAGAAAGCAAAAGAACAATCTTGAGGAYTTCAGATTGCTGAAGAGAATTCATCTGAGGAAAATGAGGGCTCTTTGAGAAGCAGAGGACAAGTATCCGTTATTCCCAGCTTCACTTGGGAATCACTGCAATTGAAGTACAAAAAGAACCCTTACCCTCTCCATAGCATCTTGATTGTACGACAAATAATACAAACACATCGACACTCCTGTTGCTGCCATGGAAGGACGAGGAATCTCCAGCAACTTCTGCACTCCTCCATGTGCAACAAACTCTGTCGCAAACTTGTTGTGCAGCAGCAATGATGCCAAATGCTAAGAAAGGATGAAAGCAGATTAGACTGTAATTCTTCAAACTGTCATCAGTGCCACCCCCATTCCATAGAAAAGCAGATGGCCAAAAAAGCAAGTGCTCTGTGCTTTGTCCACCTCATTTCCTCCTCCCATTACATTTAATCGAGAATGTAGTATTTATCCCGATGACAAAAGCAAAAGAGGAACTACCACTTTTTAACACATATTGCAAAAGAAATACAAGAAAAGCAGAGCAACTTTGAATATATCCAACAGGCCACCTTAAGGTCTTTCTATTGTCTTCAAATTCACTCTTTCTATTATCAGTAAGCACTATTTAAATTTCCATTTGAATTTTGATTATGRCATATTACTGACACAAGGAATTTTACAAAATGAAGTCTAAAGACAATGAAAGAGAACCTTGCAGCTKCACTGAAGTGTACTGCACACTGCTTTTCTGTATTACCTATAACTTAAGAGAAAACAGTAAGAACTACTGTAAACYCCACTTCACTCCTGACTGAAGTAACCTACGGCTTCTTAGGGACACTGATCCTTTGAAATAAATTCTCAAACAAATAAACAGACAGAGAGGAAGACTCTGGAGGATCAGAGGCAGAGAAGTTATTGCGAAAGAAGGGAAGAATGCACAGAAATGTTTAACTTATGCTGCTGCACTTCAGATTTGGCATGAATCAAGTTATTTTGTGTGGCTTTGTACCTTGGGGAGCTAACTTTGAAGATCAGTCACACAAAACCAGTATTTCAACCACTGAGCTCAGAGGTGTCATGCTGGGGCTTCTATGAGTAAGATGTTTATGCTCCTTACCCCTCATAAGYGTCCTTTGAGATGGCAGTGGTACAACTCAGGAATGCCATCTAAGGGCAGCAGGAACACAACCATTTCACAGAAAAACCATCTTCAAATAGGCAGATGAAAGGTGWAATGAATGGCCCTTCCTGCACAATTAAGATCTCTTTATTCCCTCCTCCCTTTCCTGTTTTTTTTCATCTTAAGTACTTGAGACTTTTAAAAACAAAACTGCAATACATTCAAGTTGAGCAAAAGCCAATTCCAATCCCAGGGAATGCTGGAAGACACAGGCCGAAAGAAGATAAGCACTTACCTTTGACATATAGCAAGCATGTATCTATGTTTTTACAATGTTTAGAGTATATTTTATATTTCATAGAAGTAATTTACCTTAAGGGCTTCAAAAGTGAGCARAACATCGTTGGTTCGCTTCAAATCGATGTAGTACATCATCAGGTCCCTYGATCCCAGTTGCATAAAGATGGGTAGCAGCTGAGAAAAATAAAAATGGGACACTAGCTGAATGTTTCATGAGAATTACAAAGTCTTTTTTGGTTTATACTCTCTCAAACCCCCARTTTCCCCCTATTAGCAGATACCTGTTATGAGAGGTCAGTGGTAACCAGCTCCATCCATAGGAAGCAATAAAGGTTAACAGACCTCTTGTAATACATCTGCTGACTGCAGCAAGGTGCATGGCAGCTGCCACACGGAAATCTTAAGACTCTCCTTCAAGTGCGGCTATGGAAATCCACACAGATACCACCTGGAGAGAGGCTCCACCTTCCATCTGTGCAAAGACAACTACCCAACAACTGAACAGAAAAAACAGGAGAGCAGGGCAACAAACCAAAACCCTTTGCATCATTCTTTGAACACCTTTATSCTATTCATTCATAAATGTTATTTTTACAGCTGATTATTGCTGGCATATGAAGCAATCCAGTCAGCATGCAGGGTGTTATGTTAGGGGGTAATGGTTCCTCTGGCTCTCACAGAAGCGAGGCACACATGTGCACACACATTAACATTTATCACAAAGCACAACTTTGTTGCTTTGTTCTATCACAAATTACGCTAGTCCACAAAAAAAAAAAAAAAAGGAAACACACTTTTGTAAATCTGACACAGCCACATTACTTTGTCCATTTAATACCAGCTTTCAAAAGCATCTGCATAACATGGGTCCTGCCACTTCTCATCAGAACTACTGCAGAGGTTACACAAACCACTTCATTTAGAATTTCAAGTTCATTATTTCCTCAAACTTTCAATTGCAGAAGTCTATCACATCCCCCACAGGAAACAGGAAAAATGTCTGCATTTCAAACACAGTGACTTGTCCTGTGCCATGTAAACAAGCAAATTCAACAAACACAGAATAAAACCCCCAGGGCCATGCTCCAACCACCAGACCACACACTTCATAGGTTCAGGTTTGAGTATTACATCACAAATAATACTCAAACTAATGACTTCATCAATCTGAAAGTCATCAACAACTCAGGCTAAGTTACCAATCTTAATCATGACAGGAAATATCAGARAGTGATGTAACTGTTCTGCCAGTTTTGCCCACAATTCCACTTGGCTTTGTATGGAGAAWGAGAGCACAGAGTGCTTCCTACCCCCTTCATATGCTTACCTCTTGGTACTCCCCCAAGGGAGTCAGGTACTGAAGAATCAGCCTCTGCTCTATGGCAGGAGTCAAAGGGTAAAGTGTATAATTAGTGCCAATCACCCACGGGGACATTTCTGACCAGCTGCTGTTGGACAGTTCAACAAATATCCGCTCGGGTTCCGAGGTGGAGAAGCCCAGTTTTTGCTTGGCCTTGCGGAAGCCGTCTCTTTCGTGCTGTTTCCCTGATTTGCCTTTTCTCAGTCCCCCATCATCTAGCTTCACAGCAGAGTTTACCCTGCTACTGGTCTTATGACTTGAATCGAGATGAAAGGAGATCTCCATATCACCAGAAACTTCCTCTTGCTCTCCATCTACTGTGATCTCCCCRTAATCCATATCCACAGCCTCCTCATCGAGGGGCAGCAGAGGATCCGATGGTACTTTCCGAGGACTGGGGCGCTTGTTTTCCTGTTTTGTGGTCATTTCAGTGACCTGCAACTCTCGKAGCCGACGAAGCACCAGCGCCACCTGTTCCACAAAAGCAGTACTCATGAGAACATACACCTTGCTTAGATCATGCAACTCACCTCAGCCATATTTMTTGTTATTATCCTATAACCCACTGCACAGCACAAAGTGCTGAGTATGCTGYGGTGTACATTTGCCCAGAGAAATAACAATTGAAAAGTGAATGAGAGAACTCAAATACATTTTGCTACAGCTACTTTCATTCTAAAACATCAGCACCATGTCTCCCATGTGAGAAAGAATGGCTTGAAGGCCATTAGGAGCAGATGAGCTACACTGGTGCTAAAAGAACCATATACGAGCTTGCAGTACCCTTCCATCWTCTCTGCCCAGCCTGGAATAAAGATAACATTCCCTTTCCAAGCAGCAGCTCTGGTAAATTGCAGTTCCACAAAACCAAAGGTCATGCTTTTACTTTTAATATTTAGAAAAGAAGTCATCACAATTTCATCATAGTCTCCATGATGACTTACCTTTCACTTTAACACCTCTGTCTGGTGGGCAAATCACAACGTGCAATAGCTACAGATGTAAAGCTTCTGAAAACTCTTCCTTAAGGGAAGTATGAATATGAGTCTCATTAAAAAGTGAAGTATTTGACTTCTTAGGTTTCCACTGGCATTTTTAATATGACTGCTGTTAACAGAATAATGTCCCAGGCCACATGTCCCAAACTCAACAGACACACAGTCAGGAATGGATGGAAACCACGAGCTCCTGACTCTTACAGATATGACTACAATCACTTTAAGACCCATATATTAACTCATGAATGTGAGCTTCCCATAAATAAAAATGAAAAGAAAGGTAACCGTCCTCTACAAAAGGAAAGTGATTGMGAGATCATTACCAGTTGTGAGTTCTCATCCCTGTAATTTGCAGCAATGTCCTGGTTTTCCATAGCTCCACCCAACAGCCCTGTTGCATATGTCCTGAGCGGCTGATCAGCCTCTCGTGCCCACTTGAAGAGATTTTCAACTATGCCTTCCTAGAAAGGAAAAAACAAGAAAACAGTTCCAGCAGTTRCATTTCATCTTTAGCTTCTCAGTCCCAGTGAAAGCACCTGTTGAGAGGAACTCTCTCTCTCTCTCTAGTAATGAACAGGCTGGATTTCCTACCAAGCGTGTRATCAATAAAAATACCTGGAATCAAAAACCTAGAACTTTAGGCTGCATTAAACTATGCCCAGGCATCATATACTTGGATTTGCGCACCTGCAAAAAATGGCCAGTCAGGGTACTTCCTAGGAAACAGCAAAACACTAGAGGTATGAAATAGTCCAAACAAACTCAAAGCTCAAAGCTCCAGTAAGTTTCACTAATAAAAATCTCCAAAAATTTAGCAGATTTCAAAGAAGCTGTGTCAAATTTGTATCAAGTAGAATGAAATCTGGCTAAATTTAAAAGGGAATTTAAAAGACAAYAGTTTAGAATGAAAGATTGTTTTGTTTCCTCTAACTTATTACTGGATTTGAAACATCAAAAGCAACACATCATTATCATGATAGGAATCTAGCACTTAATTTGAATTATAGGTACAATACAACAAAAGGGCAGTGAAAAGTAATAATGAAGAGACATTTTAATGGAAATGYTCAGCTTACAGATTTTTAGAGTTGCCTGGTTTATGTTTAAAGACAAYTGCATTATTACTTCAATGCTCTTATGTAATAAAATAAAAAAAAAAATCTAACTGATGAGATGTGAAATCCCTTGGTCACTAGAGGGCCTCTTTGTGACCAGAACAGCACCCTCTTCCCAAAGTCTCCTACGTACAGGAGCCCTTAAGAGAAAGAACAGAGCTAAATATTCTCAAGTCAAAAGGAAAAATGTCCTTAAAGTGCAAAACTTAATTTAATTTCAGTTTACAGAGAGCTTTGGYCTCTGGAAACAGCTATATTCTTCACAAATGGGGTACTGTTGTTTTGGTTTTAAATTGTTTTTTTGATCAAGGCTTCCGGCCTCAGCTTTTGGACAGATCACAAAGAGCTCCAATTAAATTAAATCTTTCCCAAAGGGAGCACATTATTCTTTTCTTTTATCAAGCTTTAGAGTTCATATCCATATTTCCAATAGTAGAGAAATTAATTCAGAACTTTTATATAAAAGCATTACCTCATTTCCAAACTTCAAAAAAACATTAATTCTTACAGATGAGAAAACTGTGGCTTAAGTGAAATTCACTTTCTCCTCACTTTCCACTCTGTGTGCATTCCTTCAGAACAACCCATTTGTCAACATACRGAAGTCTGATTCAGCTGTCCATCACAGCTCCAGATAATCCTCACAAAGCATGTGGATTTTAGACTGCRTAGTTAAAGTGTGACTTGCTTATCACTTAGCTCTAGTAAAGCTAYTGCTCTGCTGGAGCTGGGGATTACTGGGCAAATCCTCCATGTTCTATATAGCCTGTTCCATTCACAAGCCTATAAAGCAACAATTCAAATTATAACATTTCCCCAAACAACAGATAAATAAAAGTTCCAGCTCCTCTGTTTGAATCAGTCACATCACACTTTAAAAAGTCATGAAATACCCAAGATTTGATTAATTGAACAAGCCAAGAGCAGAAAAGCCCCAAACTATTTGTAAGACTGAACAGATCAGCTCCCAAAGACAAGATTTCAATATGGCTTTTTACTGGTTTCTCCTTTGGGAAGTCTTGTGGGGAGTACAAAATAAAGCAAGCTTAAAACCCAAGCTTTAGCACCCAAGGTGATACCTTTTCCTGAAAGACAACAGCTGTTTCCAGTCCTGGCATGATGTCCAGAAGMAGTCTGCAGGCAGCAGTGTTCAGTGGAGGTTCTCTGCTTGTCATCACATAAGCATTCACTAGCTGGAGAAGATCAGGAACAGAACTGGTTWGAAATTCAACTCTGACCAAACCCAGAGCATTGAAAGCCTTATAGCTCCCACAGCAGCAAAATAATAAAGTAAGGAACGCCAGTCAAAGCCCTGGATCTCAACACAACCAGCCTTCAGCCAGGTCCCTCAATGCCTCAGAAGCTGAAATTACTTCTCAGAGAAGCAGAGAGCCTTTGATCTGCTGTTCACTGACTAAATATCTATATTSAACTTATTTGTAAAGACAAATGTCTTGAAAACCTGTAACAGTAACAGTGCAAACATGAGAAGATAATTAAAAAATTAATACAAGAAACTGCACATTTTTAATTGTACCTGTATTTGCTTATCACTTGCAGCTTAAGATAGACAGAGACATGCAAGAAATCTGTCAGAATCCTCACAGCAACATATACTGATACAGGTACTTGCAGGGATGCAAGTAACAAAATTCTAGCTATTAAGTCATGTTAGAGGTCAGCAATGCAAGTGGAAAGCCAGATTCTTGCCCCCTGATTCTCTGCCTGAGTCTTCCAGAGCTGACATGCTCTTCTGTCCCAACAGGCATCCCAGCAGCTCCAAGTRTTCAGAAACAAGGCACTGGAATTAGTGGTATTCATTTCCATTACAGAAAGAAATTATGCTTTTGGACTTGYAATAGAAGAGCTACATTTTCTTTAAAGAGACTGATAAATCCTGAAAACAAGTAATTCAATCATTGCTACACACATTCCAACAGCTCACAAACTCATCTTTACTTGAATCACTTTAACAGTGGCAAATGAGTTGCTCTTAAACACATTTTTTAAACCACTGTTAGGGAAAAGAGAATTCTGACACCACTAAAACAAGTACTAAACAAGTACCAGGTCAGCCAGTACAGAGAAAATAAAAGCCATAAGGTGATGTCAGGAATTGACAGAGAAAGTTCTCAGGCTAAACCTACCGCATTCATGAAATCATCGTTCTTGAAGAGTATCCTCAGTAAGTGACCAAGCATGCACTCYGGGTCTGCCCGACCTGTAGGACAAACATGAAAACAGTCATCTTCCTACCTCAAGATCCAACATTAATATTGAACTGCTATCTTCAAACCGACTGAGGGATGCTCTAGTGYCAGCACTACAGAGCACAACTTCCCATTGCAAAAGCAGTGTCAGACCTCCATCAGCAGTCAGCACTAAAACTGATTGCTTTTAAATATGGACTACCAGGCAAGCCGTGGGACACAACTGGGGCTGCCAAAAGCACTCAGAACTCCTTACCTGGGTGTCGGTCATCAAATGGGTCCGGGTCCCCTTTGCGGTACTCCTCAGTCTCCTTCTCAATCAGCTCGGACATTCTGCAGAAGGAACACCACCAAGTGAGCAGAATTCACACTCAGCCTTATGGAGCACAGCTCCTCACATCATAGATCTGTCAGAGCACTCCAAACCAGCCCCTGAGCTTTCACCCAAACAACGTTCAGTGTCACAGAGGAGTTTGACTGTCCACARTAGGGGGGAGAGAAAAGACTGGCCTCTACTAGCTCATCTCATTTWTAGCTCAAAAAATGCCCTGAACTCATAGCAACACCCCAGAGATGCACAAGCATGACACTCTGAGGGGTCAACACTTTTTATTTACTCCTGTTGGACTCCTGGTGGTGTTCTACAACACCATGTAGAGAACTAGAGTAAATAAAGGGCTTCTCACCACCACAGTGTCTTTCTCTTGCAGCAGAGCAAGTTCTGAACCGGTGACTTAGTCCTCCTCCCTGTTCAGTCTCCCAGGCCTGTCCAGGGCAGCCTCCCTGCCCTGTGCAGGGCAGCTGTTCAAACTGTCTGCACCATTTTTTGTTATTTTGCACATTAAATTTCAATCATGTTGGATAATTAAATATTATATTTAATAAATATTAAATACTTTTATTAAGTGCTGTGTAACCTCTATTCAGTTATCAACTTTTTACCATGTGTCAACTACCACCATGGATAAGACAAGGAGAAACTCAGCCAGCTCCCTGTTCATAGACCTTCAAAATACATGAAACGCTCCTCTGTATCAGAAAAACAAGACTGAGTTGTTTTGAAGCTATGCCTTCCTTTAAACTGAGAAGCAGCCTCAGCAGATACAAGAAATCCTATGCTCTAATTTGTTTAGAATGAGCAGTAAGATAATTATTATTTTTATTTAAACAAAATCAAGAAGAGGAAAATTATCTCATGGTCAAGCAATAAATAATTCCATAACCATTCACTGTCCTTCTCCATGTAGTGGTATAGCAGAAATACATGCAGTTTGATGTGAAATAAAGAGCATTTAATTCAATTGAAAAAAACATGACCAAATTAAATCTCTCATTTCCTTGGTATAAAACATGATTCCCTCCCCTCTACTGAGGTCCAGAGTGGGAGGCAGAGTCTATGTGCAGCATTTTAAAACAAAGTCTGAATACCTCTGAGAAGTTATCTAGGCAGAGTTTATCACAGGGGAGGGAAAACTGCTTGAAGGCTGCAGTAATCCCTGGAAAAACATTTGTCTTTCACAAGGGATTTCCCTTACAGAACACTGCTGACTTCTACTCCATTCCTGCTACTTTCCAGAAAATATCCAGTATTCCCAGGCATGATTAGAGGCAAAAATGTACTTAGTTCTGCCTCTGTAAACTACACTGACTTGCCAATGAAACAGAGGATGATGCCTGCCAGATTCTAGGAACAGCAAATTAGCTCATTGGGAATGAGCAGAGAATTTTCCTGTTTGCCTTTGGTCTGACAATTATCTTTCAACAAACTGTTGATCCTGTGGGGTTCCAATATTTACTTTTATAAGCCTGATTGTGAAGGGATGCAAATTGTGTCCCTTGTTAATAATAGGTGGCACAGCTTGAGCTCTCAAGAAATTCTGGCAAAAGCAAGTTACTTAAATACTCCACTGCCAGCTCCTCATTTTGTTCTATGAGAACTAATAGCTTGAGGGGTGTCTGCTGACAGAAAACCCAGACAAATGGGGAGCTGGGAAGCAGCACCCTCGCCTTGTCAGGTCTTTTGAGGTGATAATTAGCATTTTGGTGACGTGCCAGAAAGGACAGACAAGCAGCATGGAAAGTGAGCACAACACTCTGGCCAGTGCATCCTGTCTGGGTAGGCAGCCAAACAGCGAGCCAGCTCCCAGTGCTTTCAGGGACAACATTATCACAGGCTCAATGAAAGACCAATATGAATCACTAATTATGGAGGTGTTTGAGACAATTATTCACAAGTGTTTGACCAAAATAAAATTTAAAAAAAAAAAAAAGCACTGCCTTTTAAAAATTTATTTTCAAAAAGAAAAAAAAAAAGAAAAATCAAGTTTGCTTACAATACCCTCCTTTTAACTAACACATACAAAGGTGGTTTGTGACTGACTTGGATGTATCTATCTAGATCAACAGCTTTGTCAATTCTCAATTGAAGCAACAGGAGAGTCAAATAACTACCAAAGCTCACTCCTGCCTTCTAACACAGGCACCTAGTACACAGGGCTGAAACAAAACATAATTCACAAAACCACAGAACATTTATTCAGGTTTCAAGATTTCCTTCATTCACTTGGCATTATACTGGTTCTCCAGCCACTTCGAAATTAGCAGAAAAGATGTAGGAGTTACACAGAGCCATTTACTTCTAATTTTTTTTTTCTCCTTACAACTGTCTTTGGAAAGTTAGTCAGATCCTCATTTTCACTTGCCACAAACTGAGCGGGGAAGGAAGGGACAGGGGTATAAATAAAAGTATGTCAACTTTGCAAGGCTCCCAGGGATCTAGATGGCATAACAAAGCCATCCTAATCCTGCTCCGTGTCATCGCTTAGTATTAATGACCAACTTGAGCCTTTACAGCAGATTGCAACAACTTGAGATGCTCTAGGATCCCATACCACAATATGGCTGCTTTGTGGAGATGAGGTTATGATGTTAAACTGCTGACCTATACCCTTGATGAAAGAGGTTCCTAGGATGCAGTGAATGATCTGAGWCCCCTGATTTGCCTGCTTGGTTGAACATGACTTGCATCCAGTCTATGAAGTAATGCTCTTGCACGACAATTTCAATTTACAATGGTTTTGAAAACCATGTATATTTAGTATCTCTTGTTTGYTGACAGGCTTTCCAAGCGATTTCTTCAGTTCACATTTTTTAATACTCAAGTGTTTGTAAATCCAGAAAACCAGCTTTATGGAAGTGACAGTTSAGTTGTGGTCTGTAACTGGCGCCATCACTGCTGCTGTCCTTGTCCTGTTACTGTACTCTCAAGTGTGCTGCCTCAGCATCACATTTAACAGACCCCCATCCACACAGGGAAGTATTTTTTCATTTAGCTCACAAGGTGGAAGGAATTAGAAAAGTAACTCACCAACAAGTATGACAACAGCTCCCTCTGCCCTAAGACTAAATCAATACGAAAGGGCATTACTCTGCCTTGGGACATTGGCCAATGCACACTCCAGTTGGTGAGGATTCCTGGGGAGCATCTCTACCAGCAAATTCTAAATATCTAAACATTTAAAACTTTCTCCTACAAACAGACACACATCTTTCATTGATACCTGAAGCACTGTAAATCCAATTTCTGCCAAAGCCAGTAGATTCCCTTGTTACCTACCTTAAATAAATCTGTACTATCTCCTCTAAAGCAAAAATACCCAAGCTTTCACCATTCATAACCACTCTGCCTGCTGCACAGAAACCCTGAGAATCAACAGAGTTATCAGGCTTGTCTGGGCATAAATAATGTAGGGAGCTCCAGCAGCTGAGCAGCAACAAGAAGTGCCAGACTGCTATAAACACAAGAATATACATATTTCATTCAAATGTCTTTAAATTTCTTAGAATACAGTAAATTGCTGGTTATGCCTACAAGAAAAAGCCTTAAATTGCACATATTTCCTTCAGACAACACACAAAGACACACCAAAACCTGTCTCACAATTTTCAAGAAACCCACTAATTTTCGAGTGTTTAGGGTTGGCTCTCTGTTGCTCATCTCCCTCTTCTGTGCTGCTACTTTTGAAATGCAGTAAGAACAGCAAAATAGTTGTGCCCAGACCTGAGCAAAGAAGCTCCACCAGATTCCTGTAACTTGCACCCAGTGCCAGCCCCAGCTCTATGCACTGACTTGTCTGACCCAACAAGGCAGAAGAGACACCTGGATTGCTCCCGAACTACAGAGCAGTTCAGTCCTGCACACACAAGGCAGGACATRGATCTGCCAGCAGAGCTGTGAGGAGGAATTGGGAGATATTTCTGCAAATTTCCTCTTAATGCAGGAGTAATGTCAGTATATCCAAACAAGGTCTGGCTCGAGAAACCACAAATGCAATTGATAATTCAAATCTGTCTCCGGTACTAGATACTGTCTTATCATTAATGGTGTTACCTACACAACTCCAAAAACTTAACTGGTCCAGGATATATTTTTTTCACAATACAATGCCAGTCAATCATCACAAAGCTTAAAAAAGAAATCAATCAGGTTTTTAAATTTCACTTTAAACATGCCCTGTGAGCTTCAACAATATCTTCTCAATATAGTTCCTCCTACTCATGGTACTCTCATCCTTTCATTTAATCTGAACAATGTCACTGCAATCTAAATCCCTCACACCTTGCTTCCCATCTTGAGGTTTTGCAAGACTCAGGTGAAGATATCAAAGTTATTTCATTTAATGATGCTCCTGACTTCTATTATTTCAGAGAATTAAATTCATGGTTTTTAGAGACAGTTTGTGTAAGATGTCTTTGTAATATAAATTTCTTACTGTAAGTCTATATTTAAATACCACACTAACAGTTCAATTTCCAGACCAAGAAAATTAATCATAGGTTATCAGGTATGTGAAAACCTCAAGACAGTAAAAGCTGCTGTCAACTAACTTCAGATACTCAGCTTTAGGAAATTCTTATTAGATCTTACCTGGTGAGAATAGGGACCATGTCTTGCCCACTGCCGTGTTCTTTCTCCCATTGCTCAAGCAAAGYAGTGAGCTCAGCCTTGGAGTCCACATGCCCAGATCCTGAAGTCATGGCTTAACCTAAGGCAGAGGTAACAATCAGAACAAAAAGGGCATAAAAATGAGCAAGAAATTCCACCCTTTCACTACAGTCATTGAAATAATCCAAATCAAATATTACAAATTACATTTGAAAGAGGCAACTAATACTCAGCAACAAGGAGTGAGAAAATTAAGTGACAGAACAGTGCTTTCAAAGGTGAAAGTTTCTTTCTGGTCCTTTGCCTGCAGACTAAGAACATGTGCACCTCTGAACACAAGTCCTGACTGGTGCTCCCTAGCCCTGACCAGGCTGGTTGGAATGCACAGCTCACCACAGCAGTGTTCACTGCCCAGCCTTTCAAAAGCTCTACCTCAACTCCCTGAGCAGACCTAAGTTACCCTTTGTGGTGATTTACTCAAGAACCAACCGAGCCAGGGCAGCAAGATTGTAATCAGTGTCCTTATTCCCATTTAACACCCTACAGCCAGCTGTGGAAGTGCCAACTAATYCCTCAGGTCCACGGTGCCGAGGGGCAGAGGCAGCAGCCTCAGCACTGCGGGCAGTGGGAGCAGCTCCAGGACAGCCGTGCTGGGAAACAGCCGGGCACCACTTGTTCAGGGTTTGCAAGAACAGCCAGTGGCTCCAGTAGGAAAGAAGGATGATCACAGGAGGGAGCACTGGAGCAATTACTTCAGATTTATCAGCCTTCACTCGCATGACAGCAGCTGACAGATTTATCTTCCCATCCTCAAAASTGAGAAACTCGTACAGTACTGACTGACTTGTTGAAGTACCATTTAATGAAGAGAACTATCACTGTAGRTTCTGTTTAAGCCTTTAAATTTCCAGGTGTCAGCTTCTGTCAATCTGATAAAAATCTACTAGAAATATTAACAGCCTAAACTAGAAGAAAATCTGTCTCAAAATACTGCTGCACCCTTAGTTTCCAGCCTGACAGATTGTGATTGCCGTGAAGAATTGTAACTTCTGGAGGAAGGAATACCCAAACCTAATTTATATATTGACTTCATACTGGAGGTGGGGGAGAGTAAACAAAGCAAAAGAGATTCCTTCACATCCAATAACACACAAAGATTTTCAGCATTTCATTAGCCATAATATAACCAATATCTATCTGCCATGAGATTAAATACCCATTTGTCATAACTGACCCAGAGAAAAAGTTTTCAACCCAGTGTTAAACACAGAAAGGWTTAAGACAGTGACATACTCATCAACTCCTGAAATACATGTTCAGGAATTAGTCAAAAGACAGACTCTAAAGGCAGCCACAGCATAGATTACATATGCATTTATAGCCCAAGTTCTCTTTGAAAAATATCACCACAATTTTAACTGTGTGTTAAAACCTCCAACTGTGTTTTAAAACCTTTCCTCACTCAGGGAATGGATGAACAATCCTACAGTTCTTGTCTCATAGGTGCATTTGAATTTAATGTACTGTGACTGGTTAGTTAAATGGGAAGCATGAAGTTAAGATCACTGGCTGAAGATTAAACTGGAAGAAGCTGCACAAAAGTCATACCCAAGACTTTAAAAAGATAAACCTGTGACTACAAGAACACCATTTTGATACATAGCATATGAAGTGGACATATACTAACAAAAAGCTACCTTAGCATGATGAAATATRTTTTCTAAATCACAAGTAATTATGATTTTATCTAGAGCATTCATTATTTGTTCATTCACTGCAGAACTACACCAGGAAATTCAATGTAAATGCATAAATTGCTTCAGAAGAAACATTACCTAGATGCTGGCAAAAACATAATGAGATTGTACACTCCCCCCCAAACCACATTTGAAAAGAAAAACTATTCCAAGCTCATAAAGCTCCATTTTCGTTTTCATTAACWCAACACCACTTGCCAGCAGCACTTCAGAGCTTTTAAATATCACAGAAAAACATTCAGACAAATCCACTCTGGGCCTCAGAATGAAAGTGCTGYAACAGAATTCACATTCAACCACCGTGGACACCCCCACCTTCATTCTGTACCACAGGGACAAAGAAAAAAGGGCCCTATGACCTCAGGGCTTGTATAGGGCCTGTGYAGGCTCTCCTGAACCTGGAGAACAATTTACTTCCTCTAACAACCCTTAACTGCTCCTGCTGAATCATAAGAAATGTCCAGCAGTACCTGCAACAGGTCAACAAAGTTCCACACAGGAAGATCACAGGAACTGCTCACACAGCCCTCTGGGACACCCTGTGCTATATCAAAAACAAGTGAAAACAGAAAAATCCCAGCTATCCCTAAAACCTGGAGCATTRCCTCAATAAAGCCCATTATTGGTCTAAATAACTGGTGCTGACACAGAGCTTTTTTTTTTTTTTTTTTGAAAAATAAAATTATAACATAAAAATGCCACCTTTCCTATTAGGACACACCAATGACAATGAATGTCTTGCCAGGGCATCTCATCTCTTCCACAGGCTTATACCCTCCCAATCTATTCAAATAAAGACAACAATTTTAGGTGGCACCACAGAAATTTCTACTGTGCTCACTTTTTTTCAAGAATTCCACCTTCAATGAAAGTGAGGAGCTCTGCAGAGAGGACAAGAACATAAATTATATGAACTTAACCTATAACTGTCAGCAACACATCTGGTCTGATGGAAAGGAAACTTGGGACAATAGCTCTGATTTTCACTATTTCCCTTGGAGAATATGCTGAACAAATCCCACCCAACAGATTTGTCCCCAAGAACCAGCAGAATCAATCATACTAAATTCAGGGGGGCAGGGGGGATGCAATCTTTTTCTCTTAATAAGTTTTGAAAATCACAGCCTACTACAGATTTCAGCTTGAACATCTAATAAGCTTAGGAATAGGATTTTTTTCCCAAACAGCACTACTGCCAAAATATATTTAGAATCAATAGAAATCATATTAACAAAACATAAAGCACTTACTCAAAGGATTTGACTTTGAAAGACAAATATTTGCAGTCTTAACTACCATAATGGCCACTGCCACTGAAAACCCCTGTGCCTGTTTTAGCACACCATGGCTGGTGCACATGGTATTGCTTTAATATTAAACACTACTTGGTATTCCTGTAACACAGCCAAGGGTTTACAAGCATTTTATACTTTTCTGAGCTTAGATGTAAAAAATGGACAGAAAAGCAAAACCCAAGGAAGTATTGAGATACAGATTCCTCAAGGTACTTGCATGTTTTTGAAACCTCAGACAGTCTAGGGCTTGAGTCACCTTAGTGAGACACCTCTGAACAGAGAGGAAATAAAATTCCAGTGACCTCTAAGCACAAACTTTGATTCAGTGCCTGGAACACTTGGAGCAGTTCAGCTCCACCCTCCTGTCCATCGACCCACTGGAGCCACACTCCAACTACAACACCACTACAGGTCATTCCCTCTTTGATGCTGTGCTCAGGAAAAGGATTAGGAGCTTCTGAACACACTGACTTCCCACAGATAAACATTCTAAAGCATAAAACCTTCTAGTGAATATAAATATACCTGTGAAATCTGAAAACCAACAGTCTGATTATCTTGGAAATGAACACAAAACCCCTAACTTAGCAATTTAAATGGAAGAGCCACATAGTAAAACCAAAAATTATACCTCAAGCAAAAAAAAACCTCCCAAAAACCCCAATTTTAATCAAGTTTGTAGAAAGGCTGTACATTTAAATTAATGTGCACATTAAATTAATGGACAAAAATTACAAGAGGAATTGTAATTCCACATGCACTAATAACTGCACTTTGAGGCAGCTCAAAAAAATCAAGTTTTACATTGCTTCCAAACATGACTCTAAATATGGCTGAGGACGCAATGTAGAGAAGAAGAGTAATGTAATAATGTAACACCACTAATGAGCTGGAATCTAGTTAAAAGCCCAGGAAAGCTGAGCAGAACATCTGTAGATTCTTTCACATTTATATTTTAACACAAAGAATGCCTTACTCTAAAAAAAATAGAATTCTCCCTCTCATTACAAATACCCTTTAAAGAGATGAGATACCTCAGAGCTATTTGCCTAAACCTGTTGAGCCTGAAATAACCACGTGGAAGTAAAAGCTGATGTATCACAAACTGTCAACACTGAAGTTCACTTATGGAAATAATATACCATGAAGTAACAAAAACCTCACAATCTCTGGAGCACAAGCACAAAAGTGTGGTTTGGTGTCCTACACTGAGGGAGGTCCTCGTTTGTTCAATAGAGCTCCAAATTAGCTGTTACTACTGAACGGATACCTAATGTTGCTTTTAAGTATTTGTTTAAAAACTCCCTTTGTTCTTTTTTAAATTAAGACATTTTAAGGACAGGGAAAACCACAAAGTTATTCAATTTCCTGGAACTTCTCCTTTTACAAAACAAACTTGGAACTACATTCTGATTTGGCAGGACAAGCCCCCAAAACAGGAACAAACTACTGCTGTCTACAAAACAAGGGAAAAAAAAAAACAAAACCCCGCTCCGTTTCAACATCAATTCCTCTTGGCGCGGCTGGAAGGGGAAACACGCGGGCCGCACCTCCCGGGGGCGGGGGCGGCCGGTGACAGCTCCCCCGGGGTCCCGTAGCGCCCGGCTCGGCGGGACGCACGGGCCGCCCCAACGTTTAAAGGTCGGCAGAGGCCAGAGCGGGGAGGGGCGGAAAGGCAGAGAGCCTCCCGCCCGAGCGGGCCCGGCGCAGGAGGAAGAGCCCGGCGGAGGGGGGCGGGCSGGGCGCGGGGGCCCGGGGCGGGCGGGGCGGCGCAGGCCCGGTCCCGCCGGGGGGGACGGCACGGCCGGGGGCGCGCAGGACGGGCCGGGATGGGCCCGCCGGGCCC
>NW_026623319.1:1393643-1411614 GCF_030028575.1 Malurus melanocephalus
AGGGCGCCCCCTAGCGCGGGGGCGGACCCGAAGCCGACCCCGCGCCCCTGAGGCGCCTAAGGCGCCCCCCCCACACCCCGCGCCGCTGCCCCTGCCCGGCGCGGAGGCCGCGGCCGCCAACCGGCCCAGCCCGGAGAGACTCCGGGGAAGCGGCGGCGGCGCGTCCCGCCTGCCCTGGCCTCCATTACCTGCGCGCTGCCCCGCGGTGCCGCTGCCGCCCCCGGCCCCTGCTGCCGGCCCCGCGCACCCCGCGGCGGCCGCGATCGCTGTGGAGGGCGCACACTTTTTTGCGTCACCGTGCTGCGTCACGGCGCGCGCGTCACGGCCGTGAGGGAGCGGGGTGGGGGCCACGCGCTCGGCCGGCCTGCCGGGAAAGGGAGTTCGYGCGGGGCGCATGCGCCTGCTGGGAGCTGCGTCGCAGGGGATGCTGGGAGCTGTAGTTCCCTTTGCACKCCGCCATTGCCCAGCGCGGCGGCTGCGGGCACAGGGGTTGGTGCTGTCCTGGCGTTCCCCAGGGAGAGGGGCGAGGCTGTTGGCTCCGTTCCTTCTGACGTGGCACGGAGGAGCCGCCGAGCAACMGCTGCCGGCCCCGATACCGCTTGTCTGCCCCGATAGCGGCGTGTTGCTGGGCCTGCCGCCATCCGCTCTGCAGCCCCACGGTGTGACCATCAGCAGCTGCGGCTGCTCTTCCCGTCTCAAGGCTGCATGTTGTTCACTGTGTTGTTCACCTGTTAAGGTCACCTGCAGCCTTGTTTCAGAGGGAGGGCAGCTTGCAGCAGAGCTCGGATGCCGAGGTTTCTCCTCTTATTTCCACCACAGGAACATCATCCTGCTTTTTCTTGCTCAAACGAGGGCTGAGTTTGGCAGCTGTGGCAAATCGCACAGCGGCACTGAACACCCACCTCCACCTCTATTCTAGCCCGTGCTAAARGAGGAAGAGGAGACTCGGGCTCTCYTGGRTGTCTCGGGAAAACTCTTCTTCCCACGTTCCCAACCCTTCCTCCAGCTGCTCATGRGGAGCTCCGGAGAGCCCCATTCCTTCCCTGTCATTGCAGAAGYTGTGCACCTGCATGCGATGAGAGAGTCTGTGTGCAAAGAAACTTCTCAGCACTGCGCAGTCCCATCCCTGGGTGCTTTCCACGTGCAAAGTCTTCCATTCCTCTGGGATTGTTTTTCTTTGTTGGTTCTRCAGTGGGAATATTCCTACTCGTGAGTGCTTTTACAGCGGTAATGAGCTGTTGTTCTGCACGGTCCCTTGTCCCTGATGTATCAAGTTACCCGTCGGGAAGATCCACATGCTCTCAGCCAAATTACCAATTCTGAGGGGAAGGAAGATCTGGAAAATTACACTCCTTACCCAGGCCCTCGTGGCTGTTGRTCAAAAGTATCAGACCTGCCTGCAGCATTATTATCCAGGAAAGGTCACATCACAGCTGCACCTTCTTCTCCCCCTGCAAGGCACCTGAGAGCCTCAAGCAGCCATGGGGCTGTTCAGAGGAGCGGCAGAGGTCAGCATTCCTATTCATCATTCCCAAGTTTAAAGGGCTGAGAGCAAAATTAGGATTCCCAGTTCCTGCCCTATCTATGCTGCACTGCAGACAGGGTCTCTTCTCAGAAAGAGTGTGGTTCAGTCCCCAGCTCACCTGAGCAGGTAGGAGGCTTGGAGCCTGCTGTTCATTGCTGGCACAGGTCACAGCTTGCAGCTGCCTCTGGCTCTGCCACAGCCTCCTCTACAAGATACCTGAAAAGCTCAGGCCTCCAGCTCCTGCATTTCCAGACCTTAGGAGATATTTGGGAAGGATTCAGTCTRACATTCTTGTTCCCTATAGGGCAGGTGAGAGTACTGCAGGCTCACCTGTCAGGAACAAGACAGCATGAAGGCAATGAAATCCCAGTTTGTGCTGCTGTGCTCCAGTAACTGCCTGGGACTGGCACAAGCTCCTCTCATGAAAGAGTAACTAYGAATAAAAAATTAGTAAATAAGGGGAAAGAGGGTCCTCGCTCTCAAGTGAAAACWTCATAAGCACCATTCCTATCTAAGATGCTCCATAGTGACAACATTAATCCATCTTCTTGYACTGCAACTGTATAAATCTCTGCCCCAGGCAAAGTTTCCACAGGTARAGATTCTGCTACCACACTTAAAACATTTGACTGTAAGTCTTGATTAATTCTAGGATAACAGGTGCAACAGTGAGAATCCTGCAGTGCTGGATGCAGTAAGCCCCCACCCTCACAACAACACTTTGCTTCAATGATACAATTGAAGAAAAAAAAAAACCAAAACAACAAAACAAAGTGCAAAATATGACCATGGATTTCAGAGCAATAAAAACAAAAGGCCAGCAGTGAGCTGGCACCTCTTGCCCTGTGGGACCTTGTGGCTGAGAGAGAGGCCTGTGGTGTGCAAGGAAGGGAAGATTATCTCTGCATGTTCACCTGCATGGGCTCCCCAGCCAGAAGAACAACATATTCCACAGGATGGTCAGCTGCTGGTAACCATGACTTGTGGGTGAATCACRAATTGAGGCTCCTTGAACAAAGTAACCCCTTCTGCCCACTGCTGYCACATCCCAGATCACCTCACAGTGCTGTGGTTTACCCAGAAAGGATGAACCCATTTCATTTGGCACTAATAAACTTCTAGATATACAGACAGTTGTGGGATCAGGGGAGGAAGAGCACTGGTAGGAGAAGCCAGGTAGACACACACTGTGTTTCCAAAGGATGCCTTGAGTACAGCCAGGGGTGGAAGYGTGTGTGCTCATCTCTCAGAGCTGCTGACAAAGGCAGAGAGCCCCAGACCCAGGCTCCAGGCAGCAGCTTCACCTTCTGCCTGATCACCTTCTGCCTGAATAGACCTTTGCTATGAGAATGAGAAACAGCTCGTGATCAGAAAGCTCACAACATTCAGACACTACACGACATCTGCCTTACAAGGAGAGAAAGGATTCTTTAGGCTTTTAGGAGTGTTAATTGCTCACCTTGACCTCCAACACAGGTCTGTAGTGATAAAGGTTGTTGGCTTCCTACACTTAACCTTTCATTAATTGCCTCATYCTCTTGTGGGAGTCAGTTTGCTCATCACCGTGCTTCTCCTGCAATTGAGTTTCTGTTGAAGGGCAGCTGTGACAGTGGTTACTGACCGAGCAGTAGCAGCCTCTGCAGTGTAATTTTACTGCATGACTCATAGCAGGTGAACAGTGAGCCCAGCAATAGAGTTCATTCCTTCCCAGCTCTCTGTGTCATCACACTGCAGCTCTAAGTGCACCCAGCACCCAGCACCCAGCTGGATTTCCCAGCAGCATGCAGAGCAGGGTACAATGCCTGGACCTGAACCTTTGTGAGGGTTTGGACCTGCCCTGCTCAGCTGCTTGTAAACTGACCGGGGTTTCTTCTCCACGCCCATGGCCCGGGGACTGCAGAAGGGGTGGCAGTTCAGAGGGCTGGGAGCTGCAGCTGGAACAGAGCGCGTTTTGCAGGGGAGCAGAGGTCAGCGGGCTGTGATGGACTCATCTGCTGAGTGCCTTCCTCCCTGCCACCCTGCCCGGCTCCTGGTGCCCCTGGCAACCTGGGCACAGGGCAGCAGGCACCAAGCCCTGACTAAAAGGCCTCACCTCCAGCCTTAGAACCATCTCTTGCTCTCCCAGCCTGGATCTGCYCAAACAGTTCAGAAGTGATTTTATGAGGTGTGAAGCAGATAAATATTTGCAATGATATCCCTCATGCCTAAAGGCTTTAAACACTGTCTAGACTACCACAGAGCATCTGATTGACATGTATCTAATGTTGAATTTTCATGTTGTGTAAAAATGTTGCCTGATGGATTAGATTATGGCCACGGGTGACCTGGAAGCTGGCAGCCAGCACACCTCAAATGATCTCCCATTGCTTGCCCAYATCAGAGAGACTGCAGATAATAGAGTAGAAAGAGGTACAAAGGAAGAAAATAGATACAAAGTGAAATAAGCAGGGGAAAGCAGTTCAGTGGGATTCCCTGTGCCTGGGCAGACTGAGCAGAGCCGAGGGGCTGCAGGCATTGCCACAGGTTACCTGCGAGCCGGATGACTGTGGGTAAATGGAGCAAAATATGTGCACCGAGTGCCCCCCATGAATGATGGGCGACAAGGGAATAGTTCAATCACTAGGTGGCACACCGACATCATCACACCACACCAGTGCCCTCTTGGGAAGAGAGAAAAAGCCCAAAATAGCCCAAAGCAAAAATTAACAAGCAATCATCTGGGGCTGAGGTGCTTAGAGGAGCCATCTGTGTGCTCACACACAGAGAGCAAAACCACCCAAGAACTGGAGAGAGACATCAAATGTAAAAGGGCAGGTAAAATGTGTTCATTCRATGTAATTCTGCCTGTGCTCCTTTGCTGTTTCTGAGTGACGGTGGGAAAGGCAGGGGAAGCCCGGCCACGAATGGAGTGCAAAGAGAAAATGCACAGGGCAGCAGAGGTGGACGCTGCTCCAGGGAATGCAGCTGCCACCTTTTGCTGAGAGTTTTGCCTACTCTTGTGTGTGGAGAGAGCATTCGGGGTTTCCAGCAGAAAGAGGCCAAGCAAAGCTCAAAGAGAGGTTGTTCACAGAGATAAAAAGGCAGAGTGAGGAACAGTGACAGCAGGCTGATGACACCTACTGCAAAAGGAGTTCAAGGGTGGTTGTTGGCAGGGGGAGGAAAGAGTGAGAGTGATTGCAACACTTCCAGGGCACGTTTTCTTCTGGGCTGGAGCTAGAACAGCAACACAAACCAAAACCAGCTAAGATATTTATGAGGAGGGGSCCAGGGGGAGACCTACATTGTGGCAGCTGCTGAGCTACCACTGTGTGTTGTTTTACTAGTGTTGATCAGTAGAAGCAGTTCACTCTTGAAATKATCAAAGACTGTACCATGGCCAAGTGCACTAACTGTTCTGGACACTCACAGGATGWGAGAGGCTGCTCCCCAGGCTCTCCAAGTGTTTGCATGGACTCAGCGGTGCAGACACAGCTCCCCAGCAGCTCCCCCTGAGCATTCAGCCCAGACTGAAGAGACAAGCCAGATCTATATCYAGGAACATGGAAATGCAGAAGAGCGTCGTTCATCAGCTCAGATACTAATGAGAACATGAGCAGGCAAACAGCTCTCTTCCAAACAGGCTGGTGCCAAAACACTCCATTCAGACACTSAGTGCGATGCCAAGAGCACATAACTCTGCCTAGCTGAGCATCTGAGTGACAGCACATCTGCGTTGGCCGGCTGAAAGTCAACAAAAAAGTTAAATAACACAAGGTGATCAGCGCTGCATGAAGTATACACAGACATACACACCTCTTGCTTTCCTGCAGCATGGCCCCTGAATCCTGACCATGCTGCWGCACTGCTGCTACTGCAGTCTTGCTAGAGCTTTGTTCTCAGCTTCTCACACACACCCAGCAACTTCAAGCAGATTTTCATACTGAAAAGTGGGGTTATTGATGTGTCCTGTGATAGAGGAGCTACCCAGGGGTATAAAGCTATGATCCAGCTATTGGGAAGGCCATAAGGGAGAGTGGGAGTGCTCAGATAAACCATGCACAGAGAATATACAAGGGAGAATATGAGAAAAGCAGGGGACAGTAAGTGCACAGAAAGTGGCATCATGGCAACAAGGCATGGTTTCCTGACTAAACTAATTTCTCTAACTGGGAGTGAGTTAAAAGTTCATTTCAGGCACTATGCAAAATCCCATGCTAGCTTTTGTAGTTTAACAAGGGTTTTCCCTTTTTTATCTGTTTTGTTACTATAGGAAACAACCAGCAAAGAAAACTCATCATACAGAAGGAAGCAAGAAAAGACTATGCACAGYGGGCTGTGAAATGCCTGCAAGACACACACTGGGAATACAAACAAAATCTTCCTTATGTTTTCCAGCAACAAGGATCTTAGGGATTACTTGTAACAACAGCAGCTTTAAAAAACAAAGACTAAACAGAACCAGGGAAAAGTACAATTTTAAGACTAGTAGCTTTTTTAAGAGGGTGGCATTTGTTTTGGCTTTTTTTTTTTTTTTCTGGTTTTGCTTTTGTGGAGGTTGTTTTCCTTTTTATCAGGCCTTGAATGCAGGTTATACATCTGTTCTCTCCCTGACTTCTTCCTATAGGAGTTAATTAGCTCAAGTGCATTTCTCTATCRGTTTTTGACACACATGGAAACAATAAGCACATTGGTGAAAGTGGGCTCTAACAGTGGCAGGCACATGTGCAAACATGTTAATTCTGTGTTCACGAGTTGTTTTATCACAACTGTGATGGATTCCACAATAACAACTGTGTGGTATTTGTCATACGCAGCACCTCCTGTATTTGGCAATCCTAATCTTTAGCTTGTCTGTGGTGTTGTTATGGCTCTGGCAGCTCTGTAGATATCAGCTCCCAGCAGCCACACATGCTGCAGGCACTGCCCAAATTCTGGGACCTGGAGCACTGTGGAGTCTGAGCAATTGGCTCTCACATTCAGCCATATCTAGGAAGAAGCTCTGAAGCTCCCTTAGCAGCATCCAACAGCGTCTGACATGGGGAAAATCCCCGAGCTGAAATGAGGTGATGTAAAGCCTGTACTGGAATTCACCCAGGATTCTTGCCCTGAGTTTTCCTCTTCCATTAAATAGCTCATTCAGGTTTTTTCACCCAGAAGGAATTACTTCCTCTGGCAACATTTCTCTCTGTGCTGCCCTGACCCTGAACAGCCTCAACAGCCCCAGAAACATTCTGGGACAGGGATATTTGAGGACAAACACTGAGCACCTCCAAGCCCAGGTATCTAGGAACACAGGTGGGCATTGGGGTGTGATGCTACTGGGGCAGACTTAGATCCCTGAAGTCATGATGACTTAATAAAGTTCTGGTTCTGCTGCTGAACTCAAAATGCCACATCAAGACAGCATCAACAGCTCAAGCTCTTCCCTCCCCTCTTCCACTTGTCCCCTCATGTAGATGATAGCGTCTTTCCTTCCTTCCAGGAGCTTCATATCCCTAGTCAGTAGAGAGGGAATATGGCAAGAATGAAGCTTCATAGATTTCCTTTCCACAATTAAATCAGAAGCACCTGACAATATGGCAGAAYGGAAAGGATAGAGCACTAAATTTTTAAGAATCAAATTAGATGCCAACCCACAAAGGAGAAAAATCCCATCACTTCCCARGGCACAGTGTGCTGTGTTAATAACTGCAGGGACTTGCTCATGGGCTTTGYTCTCCAGGGAACCTTGTTTGTGAACATTTAGTTGCATTTATAGGCGTGCAGGGTATTTTATATAGCAGTCTATTCCTTTTGGGATATAGGTAAGTGCTGGATCCTTATCCTTATTCTAAAACCAGCATTGATAAATGATAGCCAGAAGAAGATCTGAATGTCCTCTTAGCTTCRGGAGCTGGGGTTGAAGGCAGCTCAGATGTGCAGCAATGGCTGTAAACRACAAAAAATGGGTGATGCAAAGCTCTGTATTTCACTTCACTTTGAACACCAGGCACACCTGTAACACACGCATCTTGTTCTCTAGTGGAAGAGGTTTCTGAGAAAGACACATTTTTGCCACTTCTGGACACAAAGGAACAACAAACTATCAAAATACAAATTTAAATAGCGAGCAGTTGTGGAGAAGTGGATACCATCCACAGCCTGGGAGTGCACTTGACTCACAATATTGCACGGGGCATTTGCAACAAGGTGTCTGTATTTACCTGCTGCAATATGATTRCTAAATTGCAATAAAAAGCCACCAATCGTGAAATAGGTGTGWTCTGGGGGGATCATTTTGGCATTCTCCGCTGAAGAATTTCTATTTTTTCCTGAGGTTTTTTTTTTTTTCAAATCTTGCATCTTTTTTCATCAAGTCTTCTCTAGAGAAAAAGGATCATTTTCAGTTATTTGACATACCAAATGACCAGTACAAGTGGATAGGAAAACCAGAATTTTTTCCAAGTGTTACCTTTTTTCACAATCTRTGTCTGTGTCTAATGTAACATTTGTGTGCTTATCATAATTTCATTACATTTAATGTAGTACCTGGGCAGCAGTCTCTGGTGTAGTCTGGGAGGCAAACAATGCTTTAGCTCAAAGAGAAGTTAAAAAGATGGGAGGACATAATGAGAGATGTTTATGGCTTTTACAGACTGTTTGGACAGCAGAGTTCATACGAGATTTTAGCAATAGAGATACAAAGCTTTAAGCCAGGAAGGRAGAAGGAGGTGTGTTTAGCCACTCTTCAAGGCTAGGATGCTATTTTCTATAAATCAGAGTTTTGCACTGTGGCTGAGAGTACCAAGATTTATTTTGCTTTGTCTTTGGATCGTGGGAGTAAAATGCTRGTCTCCCTGAAATATGTGGGATGTTAGCAACTAAGATAATAAAGGCAAGATTTCACCATAGATGTTTTGAATTATCTTCATCTCAGCCTCTCCCAGCAGGCTGGCTGGGATTGCTCCCAGCCTGTTTTGTAGCAGACAGGTGCAGATGAGCTCCTTGAGACACAGCCTCTTCCTGCTGTTAACCGCTGTTACATTCTCCTGGGCTACAGAAAACTGCCACGAGCAAGGAGAAAATCTCCCGGAAGATGGATCCCCAAGGGAGAGCTGCAGGGAACAACATTGCCTGCTGTGGAAAGTTTTACAAGCACGCTGCGGTTACCCACCATCCAGATGGTGAATATTCAGCGTTTGATTTAGAGCAACATTTCCAGATCCAACAACGCAACTCCCCATCTCTTCCTTTCACAAAGAGAAAAGGAAATGCTGAGGTCTCACAGCTCCAGCTCTTCTGAACTAGTTCCCTCCTTGCCTGGACTTGATCAGCATCACTCTCCCAAGAGCCTATGAAAATGGGGAAGGAGGAGGAAGAAAGCAGCTTTCTTCCAAGCAGGTTCACAAAACCTTTTGTCTTGCTGAACTGGTTGCAGAGATATCCCACACTTACAAAGAAAAGTCTTTGCTCCTATTCCTAATGCTGGTTTTCTCTCTTGATCTTCTCTGGCTGAACCTTTGCCAAGACTTCAGTAACACGTGGATTTTGTAGTTGGTGGAGGAGTTGTACCYCTTATCCTGTGCACATAGGAGAATGTCACCCTGCAGACACTATCAAACTCCAAAGTTTATATCTYCCTTCCTAAGGAAGTGTGTCTGAGGTAGGGGAGTTTGTTCAGTTAGGAATAACACGCAGGAGGGGTTCAGTGCTGGCTGAGGAGAGTTTGCTGGAGGGAAAGTTATAGCTCCCCTCTTCCCCACGTAAGTGCCAGATGCAGCATCCATATTCCTGAGTTTTTTGTGTTTTGTTTTGTTTTGTTTTTTTTTCTGGAAGGACTCTTTGACTTCACCCTGTGCTTCAGCCACGGTCACAGCATCCAGGTCTGCTAGTTCTGCTCCCATCTCCAGTCACTTGATGCTGGGGAATTGCTGGGAGTACTTGTGTCCCAAACATCTCTTGAGAATTCAGCAGTCTTCTTCCCACGCAGACACCAGCTGGGAGCAATCCATTCCTGCTCATCTCTGCACCCAGACTGTACACAAGCAATTTTAAATCCAGGGTGTGGACTAACTGAAAATGACTAAGAAAATGAAAGATGACTAAGAAAAACAAGCTTGTGAGCTGTGGAATTATCTCCAGCCTGAAACAGCTGAAGAGCACGGCAATTCTCCTGCAAAGACCTGAGAGGTGCACAGGTGTGATCACATTGAGGTATCCCAAGAGAAAAGGTCCCTGCCTCCAGCTCATGTGCCAGCAGCTGTGCCAAAACACCTCCTCTGGCTGCTGGTCTTCCAGGAGTCTCTACCAGTGGGAAAACCTGTTCTGCCCACTGTTCTTCTCTCCTGTGGAGCACAGGAGTGTGCAAAGGAGTGAGCAGAGCTGTCAGCTCCTGCTGCAGCCCTCTGCCCATATCCTGTCCATTTGTGACTCTGTGGCAAAGCACACCAGGGCTGTGGAAGCTGGTGGCAGATATATGCAAATTTGTCTGGGTAAACTCCACTCACAGAATTCAGTTGACTAAATTTTAACCCTCTGCATCTACAGTTCCCATAATTTTCTGGCTTATTCTGTCTCTTCTTTTGTGTTTTTCCTTCARTTTTACCCCAATACTTCACAGAATTCTGGTTGCTATGCAGTGTTTTCAGGCTGAGCCACCTGTAACGAGCCCTCTCCATGRGTGTGTGCAGCTTGGCTGCAGTGAGGACATTTTGCTGATTAATTAGCCTTTTTTTTGTATAGCCATTTTAGATGCTTGGAATAAAATAAAGCTGTTACTTCCCTCTCCTAATGCCAATACCTTCCCTCTCCTAATGCCAATTAACTTCAGCAAATTAATCTTTTTCAAAACCATTCTTTGTGTGGTCTAGACCAGGGTGCAGACATGAATACAAACTGTATGGCTTAATTTACTTCCTGCTTTTGTTCTCACCAGGGCTTTAAGGTGGGTGGAGGGGCGTAAGGAAGCAACACAGTACAATTGCAAATTAGGAAAGGTATATGAGGACATAACCATGGGTCCTGTGCTGGGTCACCACACAGGGTGATGAGGGGAATCCCAGAGAMTGCTTCCTCTACCCGAAGCTGGAGAAAGGGAGGGATCTGAGTCTTGTTTCCCCACATGCTGAACTAATGTCCCTGCACTGTAAAAAGAACCATTTTGTTTCATAACTCTTTGATAGTGCTTGAAAGGGAGCCCAGTACAGTTTCCAAAGCTCTTRTAACAGTTATGTTGTCACCTTAACTGCTATTCTGATCTGTAAACAGAGTTTCCAAAAATAATTGCCCAGCCTCTTGATTGCATTGTCCTCCCCAGCAGCTCTTGTTGCATTTGAGCAAGGAAGATCATTCACCATGGCTCTAGCCATGCAGGTGAAGAAATCAYGTGTTAATGGTGCTTCCCATTTTATGCATCAAGACATTTTATGCATACAGGCAGCCCCAAATTACCTCCTTCATGTATAGAGTTCCATCATTTCCTTACTTAAATACATCCACCATCCAAACCATCTAGTTAAGTCATGCCCCAGAGACTGAGCCTTCCAGGAATGAAAATGTGCCTTTGAAACAAAGACATTTCCTTGAGCTCCTAAACCTCAGAAACAATTGTAAAGCCAGAGGAGTCAATGAAGAGGTAAATGTTGTTTAATGTAGTTTAAACCATGGTTGTTCAGGGATTGCTTTYCAAAATTCAACTGAATTCAACTGTTGTGGAGGAAAAGCAAACTACAGTGATGTAGTTGCCTATTTCAAAACTCAGATACCACCCACKGCAGGAGGGCAGACTGCAGAGAGCACTGAATTCCACCAGTGTATTCCCACTGAGTGAAGAATCAGGAAGAACTGCTGTGAAGAACCCCTCCCAAAGACRAGAGGTGCTGGGATGAATGGCATAATGAATTGCAGCATTCAAGCACACCAGTTTTTGCCACTGGTATGATTACATGCCTCTAGAACAACTGACTCTGCGTGGTGGATGGTGGGCAATGCCTGCAGGGCTCCAAGTGAGAGCCAGCCCTGGATACCAGGGGAGTGTAGGCAGAGAAGCAGCTCCTGGTGACAGTCATTGCCTGAAAAATCAAGCGAATGACCAGGGAGTCTCACACAGTACATTGTTTCAGGATTATGATACTAAAAAGAAGCATAACTGCTAATAACTGAAAAGTGAAATCAATACCAATCCCTATCTGGGGGCTGTTAAAGAATTTACAATGATTACAAGTGCTCTAATAAACAAAAGATTAGCTCCCAGATGAGGAACAGAAGAGTAGAAAGCGTACTGAAAAGCAAAGAGAAAAGTTCTCTACCTTGTTTGATGGCTGCAGATTAATAATAAATCCTGGATGAGTCTATAGATTAAAGAAACAAATGTAGGTCTTATCAGCATTAATATGAAAAATGCACTAAATTCTCTTCCCAAACCTTGATAATMCATTCAGTCCTTACGTCTGTTGCATATCTATGCAAAACCAAAAAGTCTTTTGTTGTTAGTCATTTAATTGCACATATCATTCTCATCTCCTTTTAGTGCCACCCTCTCGTGTAAGGATAAATTTCAGAGTAATCAATTGAAACACMGTTGTGAAATGACCAAAACATAAAAATCTCACTGTTTGAAGTGATCTGTAGCCTCCTCCCCAGTAAAGCCCCAGAGTCTTCATCAACCCACACTCTGAGGGTAAAAGTCAACAGGTTTAATCACGGGGAAAAGGGGAGAGGTTGAATAGTCCTTCACTTCTCCAARTACCTTTTGCTATTTAAAGGGACAAGAAACCAGGAGCCAAGGGGATCCCAGGACCAGCAGGGCAGGGGTCTCTCCAGTCAATGCTTGAACCACAACACCACAGTCAGAAGATCCAAGCAGGCTGAGGGACAGCAACCAGGACCACCAAAGATCCAGATCATCAGACAAGCTCACGGCAGTAAGGCAAGCAGCAGTCAGTATACTTCAGGGGTGTGATGTTTTTGTGCTCAATTTGTTGCATCTGCTGTAACCAACTGACTGGGAAGGAAGGCTTAAAGGAGCAAGCTGAASCTAGTGGGGCATGTTGAGATGTCTGGTTTCTCAGGCTGGGCTTAAAAGCAAGCAGGTCAATGCCTTCTTGCAAGTCTATATTTTGCTTGTTTGCTTCTCAGTTGCATTATGCTATGTGGCTCTGGAAAAGCAGAACAAGAAGAAAGCTATATCAGAATGTTTTTGATAGTGCTGGGAATTTGCTAATGGGCCTTCACAAGGTAGTTCAATGATGCACTTGCACGTTCTGGAGCTGTGGGTTTAACTTTGCCCTCCTCTGTGGGAGGTCTGAGCACTGTGGTGTTTGAGTTCACTGCTGGCCTCACAGACATCACCCTTCGAGTGGGTGACTGAATAGGGTGAGCCAGGCTTTAGCCAGCCTGYCCAGTGGATTTCCAGCAGCCACTGCATGACATTTTCTAATAAGGGGTTGCCTTGTGTTAGTTATTTAACTTGTTACTTTTAATTCTTTAAATATACCACTGCCTCTCCTATGGGCAAAACATCCTGTCTGTCTCTSTCTCCCACCTATTACATCATCATATCTTTGCTATTTCCTTTACTTGCCTGAAACTGTAAACACTTCCAGCTTCCTCTGGAAGAAGGGGTGCCTTRTTGTACCTTCCTGCACCCAGTTCTATCACCCAGTGTTTGAAAATGGAGTGTTGAAGGCTGAGGAGTRTTTCAGGTTAGCAGGGCTGCACTGAGTTAGGCAATGACGTTACTGTATTTCAGTCCTGAAATCCTCCCCAAAGCTGCTCACCATCGGGTTAAGAAACCAAGGCGCCAACTTTTCGAGCAGAGAGAGCTTGTTTTGTAGTGACACCGAATCCCTTCTGGATTGGGCTGCAGCGGAGTCTAACACGCAGAGGAAGCGTTCATTGTCCCATGCGGTGAACTCGCCCGTAACGAAGCTCCCGTGTTCCTCTCCGCAGTGTTCGGTTCCCAGCCCCGTCTAGCGGGGGAAGGAGCGCGCTGCAGCCTGAGCCTTGGGGTGCCCGTGCGATCCAACCTGAATATCCTGACRCTGATCAATTCCCCTGAGGCTGCAGCACCGCAAACCCAACAGGCTACTCTGGGCTACGGCTCCCTCATGACTCCTTGATCAAGTCCTTCAGCACGAAGCTCAATGATCCATTTTGACATTAGAAATCGAATAAACTTCTGCTTCTGATTTCCACTTCCCCCTGCCTGACTGTTTGAGCCCTTCTCTCAGGATGGAAACAACTCAGCAGCACAGTCAGATTTCCCCTCCTGTAGTCGGGATGTGCTGCCTGGGAGGGACTGGCTGGAGTGTGTCCCTTTCTTTCACAATGGGACAGTGCAGCAGCAAGCAAAGGGACCGGCATCTGAACTAGCACCAAATAGAGAAATGAGGAATATCAGCGATTAGTAAAGGCATGTGGAAAAGAAGGCAGCCCAGATGTGGTTAATGATACAGAGCACAGTATCATTATTCCCTGGCCATGGAAGGTCTCCAGGGAGCACAAGTGGTGTCACCATGGCACACTGATGTCAGTGTCTCTTCAGTGTCAGGTGACATAAGGTGAGACCCCACATTTGAAAGAGAWGGATCTAAGAAAGGTCATGTCCACCAGCCGAAGGAATTGTCCATCATTAGAGTACTTGAAAAACAACTGCTGTGATTTGATGGTCCCATCAAACCCAACACCCTTGTGCCAGTGGGGAGATTTGATTTATTAATTGCTTTGAATATGGTGTATTATGCTGAGTCGCAGTTGCTTGGGTTGCAGAGTGAAATTCTGACCTGCTCATTTGACTCAGGCTCTGGACTGCACCTTGATGGTGTGGTGTGGTTGATGTCTGGTTTCCAAGCACTCTGTCACAGGCATTCAGTTCTCAGAACCTTTGGTCAAAGCTTAGGATGAAAGAATCCAGAGGTATTCCAGTGTCAGCACACTGAAGGCAAAGCTGAATTCTCCTTGTATAAATGGGATATTATTTTTCTTTTGCTCTAGAGAGAGCTTTTATAGAGCCTTGTCCTCTGGCTGAGTAGTGTAGGAGATGCTTCTATAACTTCCATGGAAAGCTGTTGTGAGGGCATTTTGGCTCCCTGTGTTTTGTAGATTATGCATTTCAGAGCATTTAATCAGGGGTGTGGAGTCCTTTTCAAACTTTCCCTTTCGCCACTTTTATGGATCCTGCTATAGGGAAGAAGGCCCAGAGTATCCAGAACAGTACTGACCTCCCAGTCAGGACACTGAGCATCAGTGCACCAGAGTTACTTGATTGGCACTTTCATCTGGGCATAAAACTCAGGTYTGAAGTCTCTRTGCATTGAGATCAAACCTGATGCTTTGATCAGAAAAGCTATGGAAGGTACCACTTTGAAAGTGYCTTTTCCAAGTGGAATAAAACTTCATAAATTGTGCTCTGCTGGACAAGAAGAACACTGCCAAGTGCAGAAGTGCTCATGGTTATGAGAGAATCAATTAGGGCATGTTGATGAATAATGCATGTGCAGCTTAGGAGAGATGGATGACATCGGTTTTATTTTTGTACTGTTAATTGAGAGTGATTCTAGGACAGAAAAAAGTACAAAGGGAAGATAGGGAGATTCTGGTCATAGCATAAGAAGCTGGAAGCTCATCAACAATGCTTCCTGTCCATTAAGCAGTAAAAACCTCAGGAAGAGGAATTGTACTTATGTCCTCTACAGCTCCTAATCCATGTAACYGATACTGCCCAAGAACCCCATTCAGACTGTAAATGATATGAGCATTTAAAGAGCTAGAAGTTGAAGCTGTTGCTTTGAAATCTGATGGCCTTTCCTGTATAATGTCTGCCCTGCTCTTTAGGGATCCAGTTGTAGGGCATCAATCAGCTTTATTTATCCCTAGAGGTGTGGCTCTGCTGTTCCTTGGATGTACAGGGACCCCCAAAGCAGAGCAGGGGCAGTGGGGTGTTGGAGAAAGTGTGCAATCCTGGTGGGGAATGATCTGTTGCTGTTCCCACGTGCCATCCTCACATACTGATGTGCAGGTCAAAATCAACTGCYCTTCAGATCTTATGGGCCTCCCCTTGGGTCCATGCAATGGTTGGGTTTGAAAAAGCAAAATGTCAGCTCTGAGACTGAAATAACTGCTGCAGGCTAGAGCAGGAGCCTGGCAAAGCAGGGGGAGTGCTCCATGCCCCTTGGCTTTGGTGCTTCCCAACATTCAGCTACAGGAATTTCCCAATGCTTGGGTGCCTGCCCAGCTTGGAGCAAAGTCTGCTGCAGGACCCCAGTCGTATTCAGCTGAGGTGAAGGACAGAGGGCACATGCTGTGGTGAGCAACCAGCCACTGGCCTGAGGAACTGTGTCAGTTTGTTGTTTGTACAGCACTTCTGCTGATGGCTGATGTGTGAAAGGCTGTGAAAGCACTTGGGGGGTTGTGTGTGTAGGTGGCTGCTCCACTCAGGTTGTGGGSCAACAATTGATCCCATCTGGAAGATTTCAGACCATTTCTTCCTGTGCTTATTCTGGGAGGAGTCACTACTGCAAACTAATTCTCCACAGAGATGGTAAAGGACAGCTGGCACCTGTTTAAGGAACCAAAGCTGATGTGTGTGGTGGGACTTTGAGGGCCCTTCCTTGAGAAATAACACCTGAGCTTGCTGCCTCAGCTCTCTCTGGSTGGTGTAACTCCAGTCTCAGTTTTGCAAACCTGAAGTCCTAACTTGCTGCTTGGAGTGAATGTTTTTGGTTGTGGCATCTGTGGGTGTCCTGAGGCTGCACCATGAGCTGCCTGCTGAGGAAGTGTGGGAGATGTGGAGCGGTGTGAAGGGATGAACACTGCAGTGGGACTGTGCAGACAGCTCCTCTGTGCAGACCCAGCCCAACATGCCTGCCCTACAACACGGGTGTCTGACTGCAAAGGGTCATTGGTGTGAAACATAGTGGTGTACATCTCCAGAAGCCAAGAAKAATCTTCTAGGCTTTCTGTTTTAGCTAACTTTATAGAAATAAGGAAGAGGTTCTTAGCTGCWGGAGTGGTCAGAGAAAAGGCCTGTGAGGCAGCCATCCTTAGCTGGGCTGTGCTTGTCCACTTTGCTGTGGGGCAAATGCCTGAAGCATAGCATGTAAACCCATAAGGACTCCTCCCTGCTGGGGGTGTTCTGCCTGCTTTAATTTGGACCTGTTCCATTGCCTCTGAGGTCTCTGCCACCATCCCTCTCTCTGAAAGTCTCCCTTGTGTGACAGGCTGAGGCAGGGAAGGAAAACTCAGAGTTTCATATCAAGTTTAACAGCAGGAGGTTCTGTAGAGGATTTGGATGTGTCTAGGTGGGGAGGAGGGTAAGGGGTTACAGTGATCCCTCATGCCTTTGCCAAGTTGCCTAGGGCACACTGTTTGGGAAATGGCTCTGTGTTGCTATGGCCTTTTTTATTTTGGGTCAGCTCTGGCTTCCCTGAAACCCAGGAGCCCCCAAAGTACTCACAGTTGACTTACACTGATGATGCTCAGGTTGTCAGTACATATCCAGAGCCAGACACCAGTTCTATAGYCACATTTTTCTTGCTCTGGATATTTGAGTACTGGCATGGGGAACCAGACAGGCACTTTTTCTGCTGGCCTTGTTCTTTTTCTTCCCTGTAACAGATGAAAACTTGGAACTTGTGCTGCTGTGCAGGTTGAGCAGTTCAGTGTGGTGTCAGCAGAGTGTCCTGGCAGTGACAGAGCTATGGGCATGCTGGAGTCTCTGACTGTGGGACCACAGCAARCCCATGGAGGCTTCAGTATTCACATCTGAAACGCTGCCTGCTCTTTTASATACCCCTGGTTTGTGAGACCTGGAATGGAAGAAACCCTGGGGAGGCTGCAGAAAGGCTGGAGTTTAACAGGCTGAGGGAAGTGGAAATGTCGAGCTGCAAGAGGGTTTGGGTGGACTCAGGTGATGATTGTCCAGTACCTGTGGGCAGGGTATGGAGGCAGCAGAGCCAGCTTCGTGGGAGGAGAACGGGGAACAGCAAGGGCGAACTTAAATGGGTCCTGGAAAAGTCCTCTCTTGTGAAGAGCCCAGCTCTGGGATGGGGGCTCAAGCCCGATGTATTTGCATGCATATGGAGGGATTTAACACCGGGCGGGACAAGGCCCAGGGCTGAGCTCTGTATCGTCCCTGGCCGGAGGAGAGGCCCCCGAGGCCATCCAGCCTTAATGACAACGGGCCCCTGTGGCTAATTAGTAGCTTTCCGTGGGCGGTGGGGGGTTGCCCCTTGTAGTCGCTCTCCTSACAGCCGATGGCCCCGGCAGAAGCAGCCCGGGCCCCGCACCCCGCCTCATCCCGCTCCAGCCCCGGGACGCTCGGGCCGCGGAGCCCCGCGGGGCCGGGGGGAACCTTTCTGCGCCCTGCGGAACCTTCGCGGCGGAGGCGCCTGTTGCTGCCCGGGGGACGAGGCGGGCGCTGCGACGGGGGGCGGCCCCGAGCGGCGGCGGAGCCCGAGGAGCGGCGGAGGCGGGAGGAGGCGGCGGGGC
>NW_026623319.1:1411854-1495113 GCF_030028575.1 Malurus melanocephalus
GGGGCGGTGCTGCCGGGCCGCCCGGGGGGCGGGTCCCGGTGCGGGGCGACGAGCCGGGGGCTGCGGGGCTGGGCCCGGGGCTGAGGCTGCACCCGCCACCGGGAGCGGGGTGGCCGGGCCGGGGCTCGCCTGGCCCAGCTCCGGGGCCTGAGCGAGATTCTGATTGTGAGGGCGCGGGGGGCTGCGCTTGCCTCCCGGGGGGTGCCGTGGCTCCCGGGGGTCCGCCCGTRCAGGCAGCGCGGTGCTGAGAGCGAGGGGCCTGGCGGAGCCCGGCCGTGCCCGGGCACAGCGGTTGTCACGCTCTGCTGTGGCCGAGCAGCAATGATCTGTGCTACTGGTAAACATGGTTTATGGAACTGGTAAACAGACGTGCAAAGTCATAATTTAATGTCTGTGCGAGACTTGTTAGTGAGCTTTGGAAGGGGAAACCTCGGTTGCTGAGCTGGTGCTGCTGATTCTGTCACYTCTTCTTTCCTGATCCTGTCTCACAGCGTTTTTACTTGCTCCCTCCGAGGAGTAGTTGTGGGTGACTAGATGTTTCAGTGCTCATGTTTGAGAGATGCTCATAAACTCCATTGAAGTCCCCTCTTGTCTCTTGGTCGATTGGTACAAAACTGATGCTTTAAAAAGTTCTTACTACCTCCCTCCAGTCCATGTGCAGGTGGGGGAATTTTGGTTAAAAAAAAAAAAAAACAACAACAAAATAAATACCCCAACCAATAAGCCTGAAACATTAATAGGAAATAACAGTTTTCTTTTTTCCTTTTTTTTTTCGTTTGTTTTGTTTTGTACTACTAATAAGATGGTTACATCTATTTGTCTCTAACTTTGTTAACATTGGATATCCTTTGTATGGTTATGCTTGGTGAATAATCATGTAGCCTATAGGAAATCACTGCAGAAACTTCTGTGTTGGTTTAAGATGTTTTACTGCCTTGTTGAAGGTGGTAGCTCTGCTCCCTGACTTAGACTAATGGGCCTTGTGAGTGGTCTCTGTGTGCTTCAATGCAGAATCAATTAATTTAGGATAAACAGCCTTTGTTTAAGTAGCTCTGCTCTAGGGGTAGCAGCACSCAGCAGAGGAATAAAAGCATAACAGTCTGCCTAGACCACTGCAGGTGCTCCTGGTGGGAGCTGGCATGGGCTTGGTTTGCTAAGGGAGGCTTCTTTTCCCAGGTCTGGAGCTGTACACCCTGAATATACAGAGAGAACAACGCAGCTTCTTACCCTGTGACTTTACAGCATCCGAGTAAAGGAGTTGTTCCTTAAGGGTAGGTGCTAAACATGAAATTTTCAAGAAATRCACAGTTGCTGCTTTAAGGAAGAGCTGTTGTGGATCTGTGATGTTTTCTGGGTTGACACTGCCTCAGAGTAAACACCACCTTCTCCCAAAAATGCTCTGAATGTTTAGGCACTGTGTTCCACTTGTACTGCATTCAGGTAACTGGTAACTTCTGCATCTCTAAAATCTCTTGAATTCCAGATTTGATACTCAGGAGTATTGCAGATCCTGGGTGGGAACATAATGTGTTCTTTTGAGGAGAAGAACCAAACAGCATGGGTTTTGTCTTATCTTGATAGTGATTGCATTTTAGTGAAGATTTGAAAAGTATAACCTGGCATAGAAAATTGTAACAGGGCATTGTGGTGTTCTCTGGGAGCCAAGTTGACATTGTGGAATAATTCAGACTGGAAAGGGCCTCGGGAGATGTCTAGTCCAACCTGCTGGTCCAAGTGGGATCTACACCAAGGTCAGACCAGGATTTTGTTCATTCAGGTCTTAAGCCCTCAGAAAACAAATGTTTGTCAGTCTCTGTGTCCTTGTTCTGGTGCTTGGCTGTCCTTCCTTGTCCAGGAAGGACCTTTTCTCTAGGTCAGATCATACCTGCCCCATTTGTGTCTGATGTCCTGCCCTGTGCAGAGCCTGTGCACAGACGTCTGTGTAGGTCCAGGACATCTACTGTCAGCTCCCCAAAGCCTTTTCTTCTCCAGTCTGGACTCGTCATCTCCCACAGCCTCTCTTTACACAGCTCTGTCCTTCTGAGCATCTCAGTAGCCCTCCACTGAACCCACTCTGGTTTATCAGTGCCTGCCGTGTACTGGGAATGCACAAAACTGGGCATGGTGTTTCCAGTGGCTCTGAAAAGTGCCACAYGTCAGGAAGCCATGGTTTCCCTGGATCAGGGTGGCTGTGCTGCTGGTCCAGCCCAGTGCTGTCACTGTGTGTTGCATTSTCTGTGTGCAGGGATGTATTTGTACACCACTGATACCTCTCATCCTTCTGTCATGCAGCTCTGGAAAGAGCCTCATTCATGTGCACACATACACACGTGTAGGCATACACAYGTCAAATTATCCCACCTGCAGCACTGAACAGTAGTTTTTCCATCCTTTTCCACATATTCCAGTTGTCACTAGTGTGACTCGTGGCTCCCTGGCTCTGYTTCCTAACTCTTCTGCTGTCACATGTACCCTGACTGATTGTGCTTCTCAGCTGGCAGGTCTGCCTGTTGAGTTGTGGTCACTTTGTTTTTCAAAATTTTGTTGTTTCAAATACTTCCTTGAGATATATCAAGTTACTGTGCTAGGAAAGGAGTGTGAGGCGTTTTCCATAGGGATTGAGTTGAATCTGATTCRATCAACTTTAAATCCAGAATGTAAAAAGTGTGCTTTCAAATATGATTGTTTATGAGTGTGAGTTAATGAAATGGTTGGGCACAATGTTTTTAGGAATGCTGTTAGTTGCCATGTAACAATGTTCCTGTAATTTCTTTGAACTTGTCTCCATCAGGTGCTTAGAAGTTTTTGGGAGACAATGCCCTGTAGGATAAATACCCGTCTGCTAATGAAGTCTCTTATTTTTAACTTAATTCTTGGGAACTGAGTTCTTGCAGAGGTTAAGCACTGATTGCTGTTCTTAGGTCTTTGGTACAGATATAATTTTGAGATGTGTTTCTGCTTACACAAAATAATTTCTGCTTTATATTTACCTAATTGTTGAGTTAATTACAGCTGAATTTGTTTCAGAGAATGCTCATCTCAAGACAGGACTTTTTTGTGTTTTAGCAACATTTTAACTAGACAAAAATAAAAGAATTTACGGAGAACAGGGGTTTCCCCCATCCCCCAAATCAGTGCTTACTAAGTGCTTTCACCAGCACAAAAGAAGACTTGTGTGGAATCWGATATTTAGGTAATTTGAAACAATGAATGAAAATTTAATTTCTTGTTAACTTCTAGAAACCTCAAAATAAAAATTTTAGGGCTTTATGCTTATTGAGAAACAGTCTTAAAGGTGAAGAGGAATGATAAAATAATAAACAACCAAGGGGCAGAATTAGCTGATGAAATCAAGTGTCATTRTATAGTGGAAGAAGAAAGAAGGTGGAATTACAGGTAGCCATGAGAAGGTAAAACTTGTTGTACAGGCACCTTTAGAAGCTGGTTTAGTGTCTGAGAATGTGGTGGTATTGTTTTATTGTTTAGTTTTTATAAGTCATCATTTTTTAAAACCAGCTTGCTGGTGGCATGACATTCTAAATARTACTAATTTGTTGACCAGTGTTTTGTATGTATCAGGAAATGCCAAATGCACGTTTGCTGAAATTGGATGTCTGAAGTTGAAAGAAGCTTTGAGGGGAAAAAAAGGTGAAAAAATATATATTGGTTTCATTCATGCAGATGTAAAACTGCATAAGAATAACAGTAAGATTTGTTACTTTGAAAAATATCTCAAGGTGTAGAAAATGAGCTTTTAGAAATTCTTAAAGGTCAGATATACCATTGACTCAATTTATGCCTGATGTGGAATAGCAAAATTTCTGTGGAGTTCTGTAAGCAAGGCTGATTCAGTGCTATTACAATCTCAGAGCAGCTGTGATAATTGAAATCTTGTTCTTACTCAGTGGTAATGCTGGAGTTGGGGTCAGTCTGACATCTCCAAAAATCTTGTGGCATTTCAAAGGTATCTAGGACTCACTTGAAGTGTTACATCACTTAGAGCTAATAGCAGCATTTTCAGCATGCTCTAAAACCTGTAAGTAGGAGCAGTGATCTGAAGCCCTCTGGGATGGCCTGTCAGCTTGTCCCAAAGCTGCTGTTCTGAGAGTATGTCTGCAAGTTGAAATGCACAAAAAAAGAAAGGAAGAATGATCCAAATTAGGTATTAGTGACAGTTAGTTATTCAAACATTGGAAAAGATGTAAAGGCTGGTATGCACTTGTCTGGAGGAAGTATTGATCCTATGCTGGGGAAAAGTGCTCAATAACTTCATGGCTGAAGATCTCATTCAAAGATGCAGAAATCTTTAGAGGAAGACTGGTAGCCCATTGCTTCAAAACCAGGCTGGAGAAAACTGTTAGATGCAATTGGTGTGGCTTGTGATATAAACACAGAGTACAGCGTTCAAACCATAGTGCCCTCTACTACTGCCCTAAATCCTAAAATGAATTTTTGAGCTGCAAAGTGCAGTACCATTTGCTTATTGGACACCAATTTGAAACAGAGGAGAGCTGATGAGATAAACCAGATATCAGCTTCTTGCTGATAYGACTTGAGTGACTCTCTSCTCCTCCTCCCCCTCTACACATGCACACRCAGTGGTACTGCTAGGAGCTAGCCAAGAATTAAGCCTATTAACAACATTTTTCTTCTGCTTCTGTAACTGTTTCAATGCTGGTGGACCTCTGATGGCAGATAAGTAGAAAACCAAAGGTGGAAAAACTCAAGGTGCCCACATGCTTTCTTGGGTTATGAATACATTGAGACTTACACTGAACTAGGAGGACTTTGGTCAAGTCACATGCAAAACAAAACACTTTATATAAGAGAGGCACTAAACTTATAAAAGCAATTAAAGGGGTTTTGTAGTGATTTGGCAGAAAACTTTACTCTGTTGTTCTCTGTGGCAAACCAGCTTGATCTAATTAACAAAGGAATGGAGATATACAAGAGCAGAATTGACCAACAGAAGGTGTAGAACCTGGCTGGTCAGGCACAAAGAGTTTGTAGGGCAAGCACAGGATGGGAGGTAATTGAAACACAGTGAAAGTAACATTATTTTGACTTGTGCTTTCTTCTCTTCACAATTAAAAATTTTATCTAAAATTCTTGTGAAGAGAATTTTTATAGCCCAATGGACCTGTTAAAATGACATTTTAGAGATCTGGTAATTCACCRCATATTTTTTCCAGTTTCTCAAGTCTTACCCAGGACATCAGCATCAATGAAATGTAGGTTATTATATTTGTAATTGTTGAGTCCAGAATAAATAGGTTGTTAAAGCRTATTGATCTTATGTGAATTGCTCTGGCTGTTTATTGCCAATACAACAACAACAACCACCAACCAAGCCCCAAACCAAACAAAATCTGTGGACCTGTCAAAACCTGGAAGCAGATTGTGTAGCACAGGTGCTCACACTGCCTGCTGAGTCAGCATGGAAAATGGAATGTTACTCAAAAAGRAATTGATTGAGAAGGGCTGCTGGTGGGATTTACTCAAAATTAGTGAAGCAAAAGAGACTGTTACGTGGCTGGGGAGTAGCAGTGCTCTAGAAGATCAAAAAATTCTAATTAAATCTCTTGTATCAAACACATACTTACAGATGGGATTTGTGTGGTAATTGTATTCCCATGACTGCTTCAGTCAATGATGGTGTTGAAAAGTGAATCTTGTTCAACTGATACAGTTTCATGTGTGATCTGAGAGTCAACACCTGGATTAAAAACAGTAGATGTGGAAAACAGAATATGAATGGAGGATTTTTTTCAGGGATTTGTAGTACGTCCAGAGCTTTGTAGTATTTTTGTCAGTGGCCTGGAAGAAAACATGAAATTAGAGCTGTTCAAATTTGTGGATTATGTAAAGGTTGTGCCTGAGTGGTGAAGCATGAAAAAGGAAGAGCAGCTGTACAGTGTCCTCTGAATTGTTTGGGTAACTGTGTTTAATATGGCCAAATGTTTTTATAGAGCTGGAGCACGTTATGCATGTTATGGGAAAGACTGGAGGCTGTAGGTTTAGAATACAGAATTGTGCTTCCAGAAACCAGTGACCTTGGAAAGGATGGCAGGAGCAGAGCAGATATATGGCAGTATGTGAGTTCTCAGAGATTAAAATAAGATAATTAATTATTTTAACACTAATGTACATCCATAATAACAGCAAAATGCTGAATAAGGACATAGAGGTGAAATCATTGGGGGAGTATTTTGACAAGGTTTAATGTTGGTGTTTTTAAAGAGATGTTCAAAGGCAAGAAAGATGTTCAATGTTACTTGACTGATTAAATTGCTCATTATAAAACTTCTTCTTGAAGTGCTCAATCTGTTTAACTTATCGCAAGGTATTTTAAAGTTTCTCAATTTTCTCTGGGCAGAACAGCCTGTGTACCAAAGGGCTCTTTAATTTAGTGGAAAAAGATATGATAGCAGCTAGTGCCTGGAAGTTAAAAAGATTATTTCAAATTAGGAAAAAGGCACAGATTGTTAACAGTGAATGTGATCAACTACTGAAGACATTAGGAAGATGCTTGTAAGTATTAAGCAAAATTAGGATGTCTCCATCTCTTGAAGTCATCAGATCAGGATGGAGTATAATTTGGAAGATATGCATGAGGAAATGCACTGTGAATGTACAAGTGTACCTGCCACCATACAARTGCAAGGGCATTTGCTCTTGCCAAACAGATCTCACCCAGTCGTGTTCAGACCAGGTCCCTCTTCCTGCCTGTGCTGGAGRCATGTATAGCACTCCTTTAAACCTATTAAGTATATGTTTTCTCTCAAGGGAATAAATGTGCTCATGTGAACCATGTACTTAAATGAAATAGAATATCTGTGATCTCTTTTTTTGGGAAGTGCTGTCATTTTTGATGATGGGGAGAGGAAGGGGCTGTATGGGGAAGGATGAGGATGGCTGTTTCATTTCCTGAACAGGTTGGAATATCTTCCCCAATGTTTTTCTCAAAAAAATCTGATAATGTGCTCTTCAGAAGTTTACTCCARTAGTGAGTAGTCTTTACATTCTGTAAAAATTGCTTTTTCATTGCAAATTGCATGTTCTCTTGCTGGCAGCAGTGAATGAGTGTGAATGTGTAAGGATGTTGTGTCTTGTGTGTCTCTGCCAGTATAAAATCAGTGTGTCCTTTCTCCACCAAAGGAATGGTTTCTGTTGTGTCCTGTCTTGCAAAGAATTGAAGTGAGGAAAAAGACTGTGGGTGTTGAGAGGAAAAAACCTGTGGGTCCTCTCCTGCCTTGGCTGTTTGGAAGATGGTTGGTTGCTTGTGGGTTCTCACTGGACAATTGCTTTGGGAAGTTTTCCTAAGCCCTTCTGGAAGTACAATTGGAGCTACTCTGCCTGTAGGCCCCTTTCCAGAGGTCCTGATCTCCTCCCCATCACAGGATGGATGCATGCCCAGTCACGTGTCAGAGGAAGGGCTGTGGGAAATGCAGGAGCTGGATGCTCTGCTCCTGGCAGATTGTCCTGAACGGCCTTTCCTCAGGAGCTCCCTTGACTTTGGCAGGGGATGAGCCTACACTGACAGCCCTTGTGCAGAAAGGATGTTTCCAGCAGGCACCAGATGTAACCTTTCTGTTCAGGACCTCTGGCTTTGGGAAAGGCCAGCACTATAGTAAGTGACTTATTTTATCCCTGAAAGAGGTTGTCCTTCTGAAAGGAGTTCACTCCTTGGACCGTTACTTATTTTAGTATTTCAGCAAGGTCTGGTATTCTTTTGTTTGCAGTCCTGGGCTGGCCTGTGCAGGAAGGTAAATCCTTCCATTGAAGGAAGTTGTTTATCTTTGAGTTTTCTTGCAGCTTGAACGGGGTGGATCTCCTCTGCATCTCTTGCTCTCCTTTCTGTTATCATGTCTGACCCATTTTGCTGACAAAGAGAAGGCAGTGAAGAGAGACAGAAGTGGTTATAAGTGAACGGTTTCTTTACCTTCCCCTCCGCCTCCCCCTCAGTGATCTGCTGACTTCTCTTTGCAATTGCTTTATGGCACGGAAGATTGGAGGTGAACAGAGTTAATTGTCTTGCAGTCTCTGTAAGATTTTGGGGATTGGAGAAGGTGATAGAATTCGGGAGATAAGGATTTCAGTTTTTTCTATTTCATTTGGTTTTAGTGTGCTGGAACTCCTCCTATATCTTATACCAGACAGGTATCTTCACGTGGGTGCTGAGGGGTCCTGTCTCTTCTCACTTGTATCTTTGCTTGACTGTGACATTATTTCGTATAAGCTGTAAAACATGAAAAAGTTTAACTGTGACCTGGGTCAGAAAATTGAGACCAAGAGCAGAGGTCTCTGGACTGGCAACTTCATTCTTGTCAGAAAGGATGAGAGAAAACTTTTAGGACCTCATGCCAAGCGTGTTTATGCCTCCTTGAACAGTTTGGGTGAAGTTCAAGTGTTGAGTGAAACAAACACAAAGCAAACACAGGGGATATGCATGAGACTCTACACACACCCGGATGTATTTATGGCCAGAACCCCACGGTGGCTCTTGTTGCATTTTGGGGAAATATCCGTGTTTTAGGACAGCCCCGGAATATCTTCTTTTCCCAGACATAGTGAGATACAACATGAAAACAAAGAAAGGCAGAGGGCTGAAGAAAGTGATTCTCTTACTCAAGTACTGTAAATCAACCCTTGATCTCAGGCAAGGCYATCATGGCCAAAGTAAATTCCTCTTCCTGAGGTTAAAGAAATTAACCCATGGTTCTCATGGTACAGATTATATCACTTTCCTTTGTCACCCCATAGAGGTGTTTCTTTAACAAATCCCCCTGAGTGCATTTACTGTGGACCATGCTCTGACCCAGAGAAATTTCTGTCAGTGCTGGTTACCAATTTCTCAAGGCTGGGACAGCTTATTTTCCTGTTCTTAAAGCAGAACTTTAAGTATCCTGCTTTTTCTAGTGTCCTTGTGTAATTGCAAGGACCTGTTCACAGAGGCTCTCATTGGAGATGTTGCATATTAAGGACTTACGTGAGGAGGTCTATTGGTATTTTGCTTTGAGCTCTGGGCAGTATGAAAGTATTTGCTGTGGGGAGAGAGATGTGCATAGCAAGGGTGTCTGACTGCATGATATAATTTATGATACTTCTGCCCTTTAAGTGGCAAATGCATTGGTTTTTTTTCCATTTAAAAAGTCCAGCAACATGAACTTCAGAAACAGATATCTCCACACAAACCACATAGTGATGCCATGGCTATTCAAATAAGAGAAATGATTGAGAAGATTTGCTCACCTTGGCTACATGTGCCATCCTTTTGGGTGGAGTGCTGAAGGCAAGGAAGCTTTGTCAYAAGGACCATGTCACATCCTCAAATTGAAATGTTGTCTGTTCCCTGCACTAAAGCAGTATCTGGCTGCTTAGGGCATGGCCCTGGTGACAGTGACTCCAGCCCGTACCAGGGCTGCATGTTCTCACCCTCTCCCTTTGTGCCTGCACAGCTGTTCATGCAACTATTTGGTAAGTCACATTTGGGAACTGAATTTTGCTTCCAGGTAGGTTTTCAGCTAAATCAGTTTGCTGTGCAGCCACTCAGAGGGTCGTGCAGGCACGGTGTGAGAGCAGTGTGTGAATGGGAAAGAGCAGCTGCTGCAGAGAATGTGTCCAAGGCCTGGGAGGCTGCAGTCAGCAAGAGGGAAAATGTGTAATTTAATCAAGGCCAAATGTTTGTTACCCTTCTGGTGCCTGTGTAATCTGAAAACTGTCTGTCAGTGTCAAGGCACATCTCTGTCTCTCTAATTGGTGGGTTTAGCATCAGGGTTTGGTTGCTGTCTTCTGTTTATTGCACTCTTTTATTCAGTCTTTGCATTTATTATTTGCATCTCTCACTGATGGCATTGAAAGGAACAGCATTCCCGGTGTAATGTAACTGTCCAGAGGTTTGATTATGCTTGCAGCATCACTACTTAACACTTGTGTGAAAAGGCAGCTGGCTGTGGCTTCTCCTTCCCAGAAGAAGTGSAAGAGATGTATGTTCCTTCCTTAAAAAAAAGGCCTGGATTATGGAATGCACCTCTACAACCAAACACAAGCTTCCGGGCATAGGAAGTRAGAAAAATCAGCTTGTTTTTATAGGGGATGTTGGGGTGGAGGAGATAGCAGGAACAAAGAACATTTTCTTAAATTGAGAAGTTGTTGTAGSAGTGGTGACATCAGTTGGATTTTAATTTCCTTGTCCATAGGTGTCAAGGAGTTTAGGGARCAGGACTGAGAAATAAACCTTACAAGACCACTGTTTTTTTGTGCTTAGTATATGAAGTGTGGCACAGACTCCAAACAGGGAGCAGCAACTGCCTTGAAAGTGACAGTTTTGTGGAATAGAGAAGATTTGAAGTGCTTTTGAGATCAGRTATTTGGGGAAAAGCTGCTATCCGAGAAGAGATTTTTTTTTTTCTGATTTTTCCCCTCAGTCTTGCGATGTGGTCCTGTTATCTCTGAAGAATTTCCTGGGAAAACTGGGGTGTTTTTTTTGGGGGGGAAACTCTTAATTCTGGACAATGCATAGTAAGATTTACCCTAGYCAGCATTTTTAAGTTTCTGTTACTGTAACTTAACATCCTGTTCTCCAGTGAATGGGAGTGGCTCAGGTCTGTGATCAGAATTTGTTTATTTTGTACTGACAATRGTTAGCTGCTTGAGAGAATTGAGACCCACATAATGAGTAGAGAACACTGGAGAAGTGGGTGATGTGCTTAGTCATGCAGATGCTATAGAGAAATGTTTCTTCTGTTTCTTTCTTTAAAAAAAAGTTTAGAGGTGCCTTTTCCTTCCTTTTGTACTTACCATAGCACTCACAGAAAGGAAGAGAGGAGATCTTGTATTTCAATTAAATCAATACTTCTGGTCAGTGAAATGCTTATTTTAACAGAATGCGTTAACCTTTGTGCTGCTGTGGAACCTCTGTGAATATCTATCCTTTTATTGTGGTGAGAGAGTCTTTAACTTTTATAATTTGCCTCCTTCATTCCTAACAAAGGGACAATAATGAATGAAGTTGATTGMGATTTTGCCAGTAAATCTCCTTTGGAAGTGTGGTGTAATTAGTTTTCTCTGTTAAAGAATGCTGTTGACYGTACCCAAAATCTCCCATCAAAATAAGAGTTGTAGTTACTACACAAATTTCTTACTTCAGCCWAARTAAATAATAATMAAGAATTCTTACAATTAGATAAATRAGCAGTTTTCAATTAAATGACTGGTCAAAAAAACTGGCCAAGCCCAGAGTGGTGGAGAATGGKGCCACATCCAGCTGGGCACTAGCGGAGTGCCCCAGAGTTCAGTATTGGGGCCAGTCCTATTTAATATCTTTATSAATTATCTGACTGACTGGGGCCAGTTCTATTTAATATCTTTGTCAATTACCTGGATGTGGGGATCAAAGGCACCCTCAGTAAGTTTGTAGGTGACACAASTTTGTGCAGCAGGGCAGGAAGGCCACAACAACCCATGCAGCACACAGGTTGGGGCAGAGTGTCTGGAAAGCTGCCTGGCAGGAAAGGACCTGAGGCATCACTCAACAGTACCTGAACATGAGCCAAGGTGTGCCCAGGTGGCCAAGGAGGTCAATGGCACCTGGCACTGGTGTGACCAGCAGGACCAGGGCAGTGACTGTCCCCTGTGCTGGGCACTGGTGAGGCACTTCAAATCCTGGCTTGAGTTTTGGGCTCCTCATGACAAGGAAAACATTGAGGTGCTGGAGCACCCAGCAGAGTGTCCAGAGAAGGGATTRGAGCTGGGGAAGGGTCTGGAGCACAGGTCACATGAGGAGCAGCTGAGGGAGCTGGGGGGGCTCAGCTGGGAGAAAAAGAAACTCAGGAGGGACCTTTTTGCCCTGTGCGGCTTCCTGAAAGGAGGGTGTAGCCAGGTAGGGCTTGGTCTCTTCTCTCAGGAAACAAGCAACAGGACAAGAGAAAATGGTCTCAAGTTCTTCCAGGGAGGTTATGATTGGATATTGGGGAAGATTCCTTCATTGAAAGGGTTGTCAAGAGTCGGAACAGGCTGTTCAGGGAAGTGGTGAAGTCACCAGCTCCAAAGGGATTTAAAAGATACGTCAGTGTGGCACCTGGGGACATCAGTTAGAACTTGACAGTGCAGGGTTAGTGGTTGGACTCTGATCTTGGAGCTCTTTTCCAACCCAAACAATGCCATAATTCAAAACTAATAATTCAGTAATCTAACTAAGAATTGAGATGGAAGGGAGAAAAATAGAGGTGAGGCAAGAAATTCCATTCCTGTTATATTTGGGGAGRTAASAGCATCTGAGTGTAGGGATGTTGACTTCTTACGATGTGTCACCTCCACTTGTCATGGTAACAAGTCAAGAGGACACAAGAAGACCTRGCTTTCCTGCTATTCCCTCTGTTCTTGCTCACTGGGCCCAGCTGCCAGTCAAGCAGTATTTGCAAAGTATAAATGAGCTTTGATAGAAAAAGTGGTCATTTGGGGAAAGCACTTGACTGAGACTTGCTCTTAACTTTGAGAGAAAGAATACCCAAAAGGTTGTGGGTTTTTTGAAGATCACAGCCCAATGCTCTTTGTCATTCTGCTTCTAAATCTTGAAAATGTAACATTTTGGATTCTGCATGGGTATGAATATACAGTATTGTGTGTTTGTTAAGAGCAAGTACTGCAAAAGACATTGCTAGCGTTAACAAAAGTTATGTGAATTTATACACTTGGGAGATAGTGACATTTTTACTCTAAAAGAGTTGTTTGGTAGCCAGCAGCTACTTCTCTAGATGATTGTTGTGGTACTTATTTGTCATAGGGTGTTTTACAGTAATTTGTTAATATGCCTCTTCAATTGCACTTTCCTGGTTTAACACTGGATGTGCCTGTGCTGGTTGGTAGTTAATATCCTGTTTAGCATAAATTGGGATCGKACAGTTGGATGTGTTTACTGAACGGGTATGGTGTCCCACAGGATATATTATCTTCCTGCTAATATTTGTGTATCTCCTTAGCACAACTTGTATTGTGCTGCTTTTAAAGCTCTTTTGGAAGTAAACTCAAGTATGTAGATTTTATAAGCTACATACTTGTAAGTTTTATAAGCTAAACGTGTAATATGCATATCATGAGACTCATAGCTCTATTTCTTTTGTGAAATAATATTTATTATCTCCATTGGGGTGATTTTTGTATGTATGCAAATGATCCCCTCAGCAGTTTGTTGGGTTGTTTGTACTGCATGGGGAGAGGCAGTAAGCTGCATTCTTTTCCCTTTCAGGCCTTGGGAGGTTTTCAACCAGCAAAACTCAACTAAAGTGGTGCTTCCATAACTAAGGACAGAGCCACAGGAGGCTTCTTCATCCAGTTGCTTTCCATGTGAGCTGTTTATAATGTCAGTGTTAAGTGTTATCAAAGCAGATATATTTGTGCAGGATAGATAAGAATCAGTGTGAGTGTTTCATTTTGACTTGTTTAGTGGGAAAGGCAAAGATCAACAGGTTTTGGTGACTTTGCTCTCAAGACTAGCAGAAAAGTGGTACTTAATGTTTAAGTTTTTCCAGCACTGTACAATGTTGCAGGGAAGGAATGACTTTTGGAGGGGATGACTCTGACAGAAGTTTATGACAGCTTTTAATCCTTTAATGGATTTTTAATCTATGTCGGAATGCAGTAAAAATTAGTTTAATGTCTGATTGCTTGGCAGAAAATCGGGTCTAACATATGCTAATTGTCATCTTCATATCACATGAGTTCAAAACTGTTTATTTCCATTTCCTCCTACTTCAGGATTTTTTGRGTTTCCTCTTTCTTGTTTTTGCTCATGTTCAAGTTTCTTTGGTAAACCGTAGGTGGCATAAGTAATACTTCCTCGTCCCTGGTGTAATTATCATTGCTGGAGGTGGGGTAGGGAATAAGGAGGAACAAACCCTTGTGGAATTTTTCCTTTTTCTACAAACTACATAAATCAGAACCTCAGGTTTTAAGCCCAGTTTTGAAGAGGAGAAGGATGAGGCATCAAAACCAAGCTCCCAGACCTCTGTGATTCTTTGCACTGAAATGCAGAGCGATGACCAAAGGCAGAGTGAAGTTGTGTTTACTTTGTGGTCTGGTGATGACAGTGTGCGATGTGACTGGCGTCTGTCTCACAGGGCAGGGTGGGCTGCCCTGCACTGCTGCTGATGGGAAAGCTCATTTCCTGAGCAGGGACACAGCTGAAGGCAGTGATTTATTCCAAATGTGCTTCTCTGGGAGGCAAAGAGAAGAGCGTGTGAATGGGGTGATACTGAGAAAATAGGGTAGAAATTAGGCCTTTTAGCATTTGGAAAACATGCAATTTTCTTCATTCTGAAAGATGAAAGCATTGTTTTTGAGGTATCCCAGTCTGTTTCTGAGGGATACCCTTCAAGGAGGTAAGCCATAATGTTAGCATATCTCAATGACCAAGGCAACAGCTTGTCTTCGAAGAGTGACAGTGACTGATCTTTCCTTGAGAGGGGATTAACTCTGTGCCTTTTTGCTTCTCTCTGTTCGACTGCTTCTGTTTATATAATTTAGTCTTGATTTATTACATAACTTCTTCTCTGGCACCTATGTATGACAAGAGCTTAAACTCTGGAGGGATCTTCTAGTTATCTATATCTTTCCTGCTTGGGAATTGGCTCACATCTTGACATAGTTTGGGTGTTCACAGAGAAGGCTTGGCACACCTCTCGTATGAGCTGACTTTTCAAACCTATCCTTTGGAATTTGAGAATGGTTATTATTAATGCAAGGTAGGCAAGTCCTCCCCAAATTAATCTGCTATATAAAATGTATTGAATATAATTCACAATCCTGACACACTGTGCCMTACTACTGAGTTTTCCCCATCATGTGAAATATTTTCTCAGGGTTTTACTCCTCGCACAGGTCTTGGTTGTTTTTTTTCTATAGCTGTAGCACTATGGGAAAAACATGTAAAAGCACAATCAAAAGTCACTTTTATATTGAAATGCTGTTTGCTTTGAAAGAAATGGTGATCAAAGAGAGTTTCCCCCACATTTTCTCTAGCAGAGAATGCAAGTTTCATTTATATAGAAATTGGCAAAGCTAAAAACATGGATGGAGATTCTGTGAAGTAAGAGAGAAAAATTTTATTTTGTGATTGTGTTAATCTAGATGAATTTCAGTAATTACTGGAAGCAAAACTGATTGCATGCTTCATACCTCAGGTAGCCTGAACTTTTATGCAATACAAAACAAACTGCTTTTCTATGGTGGTTCACTGGTGAGGACTTTTTGAGTATTTGAAAGAAAAGAGTTAATTTATAGGAAGTCAGTTTCTGCTTTAATATGATTAAACAAAATTGCTTTTAGAAGCAATATATCAGTAATTAGACAAATAATTATATACATGTTTATATATACATCATATTTACACACACAAAAAACATTTGCCCATTTCTGCTTGCTCTGTCCAAGGGTGAAGATCCACACAAAGCCTGTGGGGAAGGGAGCACTGGCATCTTATGGAGAGTTCAGGTTTTCATTAAGATGATAAAACATTGCCACTGGTGGCAGTGGGGTGTTCCCACATCCCTCCCGAACCGCAGGAGAGAAGGATCCTGTGGCTGGCGGGTGGCTCCCACAGCAGGTGATGGATGCTCAGGTTGTGTAAGGAGCTGCAGATGCTGCCATTGACTCACGCTGGCTCTTTTTGTTCGGATCTCAGTGGGAGCCAGGCCTTATGTAATGTTCATTGTCACATTCTCAGTGCCAGCACTGTCATGTCAGCAGAGGGGAAGGATTAGCTCTCCCTTTTCTTTATGGTTGGTTTTCGTTTTTTTTAACTTTTGTTTCTCCCACCCTTTCTTGTAGCAGTTTTTGTTGTTGTCAGGGAACAATCAATTAATTTCAAGTTGGTTTTAGTTTTGTGGTGCTTTTTAGGAGAGGTTGTTAGCGTGGAGAGAATAAAAGGAGCAGGTCCTATAACTGGCATATGGCCTAAAACTGATATATGGCTATGTTTTTAAAAGCAGTCTGTTACTTTTTTCTCTCAGTTCCTGTTCCCCACAAATCACAGTGGACTCCTCAATACCCACATCCAATGTGGGTGAAGACTAGATCCACTGTCCAGTATTTACATGGGGTGGGGAGAAGCACACTTGCTTTCCTCAGAAGAGTGGTCCAGGACAAGCAGATGCTCCTCAATTTATGATTTTGCAGGCTGCTTCTTTTTCCTTCAATTCAATATTCCTGTGGAGAGCACATCACTTAGAGGGGATCAGTGCCACTTAGTTTGTTTGCGATTTGAAGAAGATGAAATGAAGGAGGAGAATTGTTTTCTTCTTTCCCAGCCAGCAGCGTGTGGCCACCAGTTAGCCTTGAGTCACAGCAGAGAAACTGCGTAGCTTGAATCTCAACAGTCTCAGGCTGCAAAGGGGGATTTAAATCATGAAGTAATCAATTAAGGATGGCTTGAAATGCAATTTGGAGGGAATAAATTCCTGTTGATTTTTCGGTGAACACCTATTTGCATGGTTTAAAACATACAGGGGTCTGCTGGACTAGTATAAATAAAACTGTTGGCTCCTTTTTGAAAAAAGTATTTATCCATTTAGATGATTCCCTCCCACTATCATTTCWTACATGATAATTTAACAGAGGTGTTAATATGTTGCATAATGTAAATTAGAGAAATTCTAGTGTTCGTTAGAATCAAGCTGTTCAAACCCACTGATCTCCGGTTTATTTCTTTCCATTTTTTTAAATGAACAGAGAAATATTGTTATTTTGCAATAACATTGCAAGTTATCACTTGCAAACTGTTACAAAGCTTTTGTCATAGAGAAGCTTAAGCTCATGATTCCTTTACTGATGTATTTGTGTGCTTTATAATAAAGTTCTGCTAGATTCTGAAGGCTGCCTATGAGGTACCAAAATGATGCTAGTAGTGATCTAATTCACAGATGAGATTTCCCTCAAGGAACCAGCAGTAACCTTCATACACATCCAGTCTGGAGTATTGTTTGTTTGTGAGCTGAGTGTATTTAGAGGAGTCTTAGGGCCCTAACCAACCATTTTATTCTTTTGCTGCCAAACAAAAAAGAAAAACATAAAAGGAAATTATTATTACCATAAAACATGACTGTGTAACAGAGACTGAAGAGCATTATGCAGTACAGACTTAAAAATACCTGTTTTCTATTAAACTGTCTGTTAAATCCTCTTGTGATTTGCATGTGTGCTTGATCCTGTTTCTATGGCCAGGCACTATAATGGCCAGTGTGAAGTCTTGGTTACAAAACAGGCTTTAAGGGACAAATCTTGATGAGTCCCAGATATTGGGCTTGGCTGGAGGTTGGGGAGGTGATGGAATCCTCTTTACTGTTCAGCGCTGGAGGAGCATTAGTGTTAAACCTGCCCTTTCTGAAGGGATTTGAATGGGATGGATGTGTACTCAGGAGTGAGCATGTCCTGTACCTAAATCACTGTGCTGTAGTGAACAAAGAGCTTCTGTAAAGTCACTTTGGCTTTTGTGGCTTTCTGTGGGTACAGGGGAACCCTGCTCCTCCTCAAATGAGGAAGGACTCTATTCTGCCCTGTCCTGCAKCCTTGCTTTTTAGTTGATGTTATTTGTAGTAGTTAAATAATGGTTTAGTGTTTACAGTTTAGTGTTTACAGTGCTGGTGGGTGCTGTGATGAAAGTGATGTACAGAAATGTCCTAAGTCCCCACATCCCCTGGTCACTGCTGTTTTGCTTAAGAGTTTGGCTTGTGGCATGCATGACCCTACCATGAACAACTATTGTGTAGAAGGGAAAAGGTTGCTTTCATGTTTCTCTCTCAACTTTACATGTAAGAAGTGATTTTAAAGCTTTGCAGAGTGAGTACAACAGAAATGTGTCCAAATTCTCAGTGTTTCCTTGTCTAGAAGTGGGCCTCCTTTCTGTGCAGGCTGAGGAGGAGGCAGTCATCAGCACATGGCATTTACTTACTGTCTGAAGTGTTCTACCTTAGAAAAGCAAAGCCCAAAAAACTTCACCACTATTTTTATCTTTGTTGAAAGACAGGACATAATACTTGAGAGAGACTGTCTTGAATGTTAATTTGATGTGCAGTTGATTGCAGGGTTTAACTTCTGGGTAGGATAAACATGACAGCTCTTTTCTCCTCCCTGAGTAAGCAAGAGGAATTTTCCCGAGTGTTTCTCCCGAATATCCCACCTCGGTTTCTCAGCAGCCTCACCGCTGTTGAGGCACTGTGCTGGAAAGCTGTGTGGCTATCTGCTGTAAGGATGGTGCAGAGGGTTTAATTTGGATTTCCTGGAGCTGTAACCCTCCTCAGGCTCACATCCCGCTCGGGGGGGCAGCTCCAGGCCGATCCAGTGCGGGACTGGGAAGAGTCCAGGTAATCAGTTTATCTCTCACAAAGTGCCTTTCCTCCAGCGATTAAACACTGAGCACAGTGTGCCTGCGTGTGCAAAGGCAGGAGATGGGGCAGGTTGGAATAACTCAGCCATAAAACAGTAGCGGCAGCCACAATCTGGCCCTGTTGTGTAATTCCCCTTGGTTGGAGGTTTCGAACTGGGTCACATCGGTGTGAGAAACGAGGGCAGCTCTGGGCTGTGCACCGCGTACCTGCCGCCTGTGCCCGCTGCCACCAGGCAGGGTGGGAGCGCTCCCGAGCCCAGCACAGGGAGGACAGGAGCGACATAAACAGCAGCACCACAATAGGCACCGAGCAGTTAACCATCTCCGTGTCACCCAGCTCTGCAGGATTTAATTAAGTCTTTTCAAAAGCTTCTGTTTAACTCGCCTGCATATGGCCAGGGTTGCCGAGCGGGTGTCAGGAGTTTGCTTATACAGAACGTGTACTTACTGCTAAACAAAAATGAAGCTTAGATTTGAGCCYTTTTGTGCTCCAGTCTGAGAGAGAGCTGCTCTCCACTGGGTTTGTTTTTATCTATAGAAATACAAGGACCTATATCCTTATATTTAAACAATTTTCAGAGTGTTTTGTGTTTTGATTTTTTGGGGTTTTTTTTATAAGGTTCTGGGACGAAGGATGAAACATGAGAGGATGACACACAAGGAGGACACTGATGGGAGAAACTGTATCATGTGTCATTCTTTGACCTGGAGCATTTAGTGACATTACAACACTTCTGCTTTTTCTGTTTGTAGATGAGAGTTCATTCCTTCCATATTAGCAGTGCTTGTGTTTCTTTGTTTGTTTGGTTTGGTTTTTGTTTTGGTTGTGGTCAGTTTGCTGGGATAGCAAAACTTAAAAATTTGTGGATATGCTTTCAAGGTGGTTTATAGCACAGTATGGACAACATGGGAATAAATAAATCCCCTTGAAATCCCAGGTGACCCACAAAGATGACCCTGTTGACCATTTCCTCCTGAAATGTAAGGAAACATGCAGCTTTGCAAGTTACATGTTTGAATATGTTTGTTTTCATTAGGGMTGAATATCAGCTGGAAGGGAACATTCTTACTTTGTAAAAGAAAAATAATAAGCCACTGTTTTGAAATACACATAGACTTTAGCGCAATATTTGTCAGGAAAACTTCTGATAATAGATGGCTTTGTGTCTGCAGCCCTTGACTGAAGTCACCAGACATCWGAAAGCAAGTGATGCTGGAGGTCACCCCCTTGTAGCAGCCTGACAGCAACTGTACCTGCYTACCAGCAGACCACAGAAGCTGAATTAATATCTTTGGCTCGTGTAAGCTGGCACAGTTCCACTTCAGCTAATTCAGATTTTGGCCTTTTCTACCATCTGCTTGACTAAGCCAACTTACTTTGTGTGACACATGTAATAGTGTAGTTACTGCAGTTGTCTCTGCCTGGTGGTAAAGTACTCCTGGGACTGAATGGTGAAAGGCTTCCTGTTCCAAAGCCAATCTCTGCAAAGCCTGCTCTTCCCTKTGTTTACTTTCTTTCAGTCTTCATTATTCTTGAGGAACTGAGATGGGCAGAGCAAGAGCTGACAACCTCAGCTGGAATAATTCAGCATACTCAACAATTAGATTTTCAGCCCTGTTACAGGGGTTGAGTTGTCATTAACCTTCGGGTTTCTGAGTTCATTTGGTAACTGTTGGAACACCAYTGAAAATTAAATTTCTCTGTTTCTTGAAGTGTTTATAGATATTTGAACTRCCTTATCCGCTTAGAATTTTGGGTTTTAGRGTTTTTTTGTTTGTTTGTTTTTAGGGGTCTGATTAATTCTCAAATACTTTGTTGTTTACCGTGGAATGTGGTATATGTAGGGGGCAGTGGGAAGTGAGTGATGAGGAAAACATTTCCTTTCTTTAAAGCTTTCTGGAGAAAATGTGGGTAGTRATTCTTCTGCAGCTTGATCTTTGAACATCTTTTGCTTATGTTCCTTGAGATCAAAGTGCCTTCTTTATTTTCCTTTCTTGGTTGTGTTTCTTTCCATCCATCTTACACAGCTCCTTTAGGATCATTCTGTGTGTATGGAAGAGAAGTGCTCAGGARTACCCAACGCTGTCCAGAAGTGACAGTGAATGATCTTAACAGATAAATTTGTGGTTKTGTGACTGCCCTGGTTCTCTCTTCAGGCTTTATTTTTGTGTTCTACCRCAATTTCTGCTGTGGTGCCCTGGAGTGGTGTAACACAAGTTATGCACAGCCAGCCCCCTGTCCTTGTGAAAGGAAATACAAATTTTGTCAGATCRTCTTTTATGTTTACTTTTCTTCTTGCCCTGTTTTACAAAGGGAGTCTAACCTTTAGAAACTGTATTTTTGTTGTCTTCTGGTGGAATTATAAAGGTAACACTCTTCTTGTTGTGTGGCTGATTCAGATGGATCAGCCAGGCTGTGCTGATGAACTGGGTGACCATTGCAGCAGGTACAGCTGAGACAGGAGGGGGTTTCTGTCTCTGACCCACATCTGTACACTGTGATGGTGTTTGCAGGTATTAGGGTAACAGATATCCAGAGGGGATGGTAGACTGGTCCTTTTTTCTATGCTTCATGTTTGGATGATAGTGTTCTGAAATTGTTCACRTAATTAATTAATTTTTGCATCTCTGAATAATCAGGCATTGATACCTTTCTGCTGTGTGCATGTCAAGATGAAGAGATGGAGATTCTTCAATGATGGGCCTGTATYATTATGATCCATTTCTTATGGCATCTGTTTTGTCCACAGGATTTTGTSCTGTCATTTAAAAGGCTGATTTAGTTTTTTTATGTGCAGTAACCCTGCAATGATGTTGAGCTTTGAGGCTCAAAGGTTGGGATTTGCTGGGCTCATGTACCTCATTTCTGTCCTTTCAGGGCTGCCTCACGGTAGAACATGAGCAGGTAATGCACAAGGAGCACCACTGGGAATCATGTCAGACGAGTCAATCTCAGGGAGTGATCCGGACCTGGACCCGGACTTGGAGCAGGAGGATATGGAAGAGGAGGAGGAGGAAGATGAGGAGGAGGCGATGGAGGAGGACAATGATGGGGATGACGAGGAGGACTTACTTGATGAAAGTGGTGAGTGAATGGGGTTGAGAATATACATTGTTATAGAAAACTGGCCGTGACCATTTGGGAGATTTGTGTAAGGGTTAAGATTGTCCAGCTCCTGGTAGAGAAAAGTGCTTATGTGGCTGTGTAGCCTAAACAGGGATTTAATATATCTTGAATATGGACTCCTGGCCAAAAAATATTTCCATAATGAGAACAAGTYACRAGCATAAAATGTAAGGAGGATAGAATTTTTAGAATCACTTCAAATTTTGGAAAAGCAATTATATGAAGAAGTAAATAAKTCAATTTACAATTACTTGTATCTTTTAAAGGATGTGGTGAAAATAAATATATTTACATCATTGACTTGCCCCRTACATAAATAATTTTATGGATGCTAGAGACAATTATTGGTCATTCACAACAATCACCTTTAACAGCTAGAAAATGTTGTTTTCTGGCATCATCCAGGTTGGGTTCTCCTTTGTTTGTTTTGCCAGACAAAAGATGGAAGTGCTGATTAAGTAAGCTGCTACCTTCTGTCCTCACTTAGTTCCATCTGCCCTATTCTTTCTCCTCTTCAGGAGAGGAACAATTCCCATTAGAACCAATACAGCTGTTTGTGGGTTTGTGCTCTGCAGGTTACAGCTGTTAACAACAGTTATTAGGTAACTGTTCTGGGTCATAGCATGATCCTAGAMATGTTTGTTGGTCCAGCAGAAGGGCTGCTGTTCTAGGGCACACAGACAGTAATACAGAGCTCAGGTGGGAATTCCCCGTGCTGAACTTGCCATCAAACTCTTGGTATCACAGAACTGTAGCCAGAGTCTAACAGGATGCTCTATTTGCTTCCTTTAAAATTGCAGTTTTGAATAACTTCAAAGGGTATGCAGGTATTTGAATACACCTACCTAAATCTATTGAGATTAGTCTTCCTTCTCTTAGCATAGAATGTGTTAAAAACAGATACCTCTCTCTTCTTCTAGTTGCGTAAGAATTTTTGGCTTCAAAGTAAATTGTTGTCCTCAAGTGTTGTTTGTTTTCTTCATATATTATTTTAGCCATGTGCTACTTGAAGATGCTGTTTTGATTCTAAATGTTTTTATAAAAATGTTTACACAAACAAATTGTATTCTTCTCTTTTATTCATGTGATGGCTTTTCCTAATGAGAAAGTAGCAAAAATGAAAGTGTTAGTTCAGGTAAGAARCAAGGGAATTCCCAGTACCAACACAGATAAGAGTTACAAGGTCACAGATTCCTGTATCTCAGAGACTGGTGGTGATGTTGTCACTTTGTTCATGGGACCCTGTACCCAGTGGAGCAGTAGGAAGTGTGACGTGTTTGCCAAACTTTTATTAWCAGAAGGGAGTGTCTATATGTCATGTCCAAGTGGGTCATTCCTCATGGTTATTTTACCATAGACCTTTGTACTTTATCATCAACATCTATATTATCGTGAGTGAATACTCACATTTTGTCAGGTTTACTTTTTCCAAAGCAAACAAGATCAATGTAGGTATACAGAACATTGTGAACGAATTACAGCTGTTTGTTTTCATGTTAAAACACTAGAAACATGTTTATGGTTTATGTTTTTGTAGTGGCTAATTAAAAATAAATTTTAACAAATGTAGAAAATAATAAGGAATTTTAAAAAGACGATTTACATAAAACTGACATAAAATATTTTTATGGTTGTTCATTAGGTACAAGGGAAAACTCCCTTCCACAAGCTGAGCAAAGCTGGATTKCCTCTGATGTTTCAGATTGTTCAGCTTTAATTCTGTCTGCCACAATATCAGGRTGCTTTCTGGGGGCTTAGATGCATAATTGTGTTCTTCTGTGGAGGTGTCCAGTCTGCTTTTCCTGATATCTCCTCACAGCTACACACTGCCTCTGAAATGTCATTTGGCATCTGTATCACCTTAGATCTAACATAAACCAGTCTCCTGCTCTGTGGCCTATGAAATATAACCARCTTCAGAATTAAGAGGTTCATTTTATTTTGCCCATCTGATGTTTGTAGTCCTATCTCTTTGTCGATTAATCTCATTTAAATATCATATTGGGARCAGACAGTTTTATTCTTAAGAAGGGATGCAGTGCTCTAATGTTTATATTARGAAGCTTTTAAAAAGCTTAATTTTAATAATTTCTGTTAAAACTTTGTTCTCCCTATTCCCAGTGGTGCTGTTCTCCTCCCCTCCTGGTATTGTGGTTGTTCTGATCCCACTGGGGACCCTGGAGGGAATCTTTCCCTTGTGGATGGGCTCTTGCATATTTATAGCACTACAAGCTTTAGATGATTATTAATCTTTCATAGCTATTTCCTTGGAAGGCTGACAGGCTGCATAAACATTTTCTCCAAACTGAAACTGATTACTTGTTTTAAATACTRGTGATGATATCAATTACAAACCTAACATTTTTACCATTTGCTTGCAAAATAATGGCTTTGTTTAGGATTTCCATGTGTTAATGCTGACTCAACTTAAAAACTTTCCAGTGTTCATGTAACATTATCCACACTTGGTGGTGGTGGGTGKTATCATCTCAGACTTAGCAGTGACTTGTGTTTTGCATGTTTAACCTGTTTTTGTCTTTCTCATACATGTTGTGTGGGGAGTTRATACTTGTGGTATTTCAGTTTCATAATCTTCTTGGAGTTCTTTCTACATTCTGGTACTTAAGTGCTATCTTCAGTTTTGGTGCATTTTTCTCATTTCTGCYCAGTTTTGTTTGCATTTAGTATGGACTGTCCTGTGGGTAATCTAGAGTTTAGTTTGGTCTTGTATGGTACAGGCTTTCAGTCCTGATGGAAGTAGCTCTTCAACCTTCTCCCTCTGCCCTCAAGGAAGAAAAAGAGCACGTAAAGCTAGTTTTCTGAATATTTCTGAGTAAGTGAAAGCTATTAACCACATGGCTTACCTCCTTTATCCATTGCTTCAGTGGTGGTCAGCTGACAAACCTTAGCATCACGTGTAGGAGCTCTTACAGCTTTAGTCCTTCTGTTTTCTAGAATGCTCCTTCCAGAACATACCTACCCTGACACTTAGAGCCCCTTCCTGGGCTGCCAGACTCCCATCAGCATCAGCACACTTCAATCCTAGCCAGAGGCTGCCACTGCTTTGCCTTGTCATCCCTGCCCACTTCATCTGTTTTCTCATCACTTGTGGGTTGCAGCACTTGTTTTATCATGTTTGATTTTGTGATAGCAATGCGTGACTGTTAAGAACTGTTTTCGTTAACTCCCTAAATCTTTYTCATAGAAATGTGATGTACTGATGACTGTAGAGATAAAGGGCTGTTTCWAGTCCTGCACTTTTTCTCTGATCCTGGTTGTTGCTCAGGGCTGTGTAGGACTCCATAGGAATAAAAGCTAATTTGRGCAAAGAGGAAACAAACTTCCAATATGGATTTTACTGATCATTTCAAATGCACAGACTGTTCATACCTCTGAGCTTTCCTGAGGAAAGCTGTTGAGTGTTTAAATGAATCCCACTGTACTGTTATGTTTTTACACTTTCTGAATGTTTCTGGATTATTCTGATTGATGTCTCTGGAATTCATTATCTCTTATTCATGCATATTGCTGTAATTCTGCTRTTAATAGTGATGACAAGTTGCTTGTTTTTTTACCCCTGAGTATATGGGTTAACCACTTTWAAAAAAGGGCAGTTCAGGGGTAAAAGTGGTTATTCAGCTCTCTGAAATGTCTTAATGAGCAAAGCGTTCAGACATTGTTCGCAAAGGTGCATGGTACAGCAGACAGGGGTTGTAATTAGTGCTTTTAGGGTAYAGTGGTGAACAATTTTCCAGTACTACAGTAATGGTGAAATTCTTACTGTACAAAGATACCAGCCAACACCAAATAATAACATATTAGATGTTGTGGTAAGACAAACTCCATGGGGTTTACTTTGTCTTCTGCCCTATCTTGTGTGCTTTCTCTCCTTTCCCATCCCTTCTTTGTTTCCCCAGGGCTGGGAGTGTGCTTGCTMTGTGGCATCTTTATTTGACTGGTGGAGAACTGGAGGAGCTCCTTCTTTCCAGCTTAGACTCATACTATTCCTTCTGCTCCCTGACAAAGTGCTGGAGCAAACCACACCTGGTTTGTGGGGTTTCTGTGGTGATACACACTCTTAAAGAGGAGTGAACGAGGAGCATGCTTGGTGGTACAGAATAGTRAGTCCAGGAGAGGAGGACACATGGGTGCAGTGATCCTTTGCATTGCAGCTCCTTGGTAGGGTGAGGGCATCAGGGCTGACTCTCAGAACCTCTGAGAACTGGCACATGAAGTGAGTGAGGGGAAAGAGAGAACCTTTTCCTCACCCCAGCCTCCTAAAATTGTTCTCATCCTGCTTATGACATTTGATAGCTCAAACGGAGCTACCTTTCCTTTCTGGAGCTTGATCCACAATGTGTTTCAGTACCTGTTTTCTGCTTCAACTTGAGCTGCCCCTTGGTACTCACAAGAAGTTTGGAGTTTCCCACGACACCGAGGCAGGAGTTCTTGACTTCAGATGGTAGCCACTGCTGATCCAAGCTTGAAAACATCTTTGCTTTCCYTGAACCCTCACTAGAGGAAAGCCTGATCATTCAAAGGGGTCCTGCTTGATCAGCTTTTTCTACAATTTTYGCTTGGTTGTTGAGGGAAAATTTGTTGTCATGCAATTATAGCAAGAATGGGTTTTTTGTTTAATATGATGTTTCCTTTGTGGTTCTTTGTGGGTCATCGTGAGGTGCAATTACATTGAAAGGGAATTCAATTTGTAGCTGCCTAGGTAATTTCTTTGTCTAATCTGATRGGAAAAATGAATAGTTAATACCATACTTACTAGAAAGTTCATTAGCACCTGGAGTTATTAAAGCTAAAATTAKTTTGGAAATCTGTTTTTAAGGTCATGTGGAAGTGTGGGTTAATATTTCTTTGAATGATAYATGAATGCATTCTTGAGATGCAGAGATCTGCTGCTCATTTTGGARATGGTGTTATTCATGTGCTTCCCACCCCAAATCATTCTATCTTTTCTTCTCCCYAACAAAGTGCTGGAACAAAACAAAACTGGGGTGTGTGGGAGTCCCCAGCTGGATGTGTGTGGTTRGGAACAGAGCAACTTTCTGTCCTTACAGGGGAGGAAAGTCTTCAGTATAAATCTGTTCATTTTACAGGCTCCTCCTGCTCAAATATGTGAGTTTTTGCTTTTTAACTGTAGTTATTATAAATTGGATCATATTATACTCACCTGTATGAAACTGAGAGAGGCAGGGGAAGAGTATGAAGACAGTCTTGCTTTTGCTAAACGGTACCCTATTCTATGTGATTTTATATCCAGATTTAGAAAGGCCCATGCTGCTGGAAATAARAAGGAACTGCTCTTAGAAAGCGATTTCCCTGCATTTTTTACTTGAAATGAATGATTCTGCTTGTGTTGGTAAATGGAGRTTTGTCCCAACAATCTGAAATCTTTTGTCTTCTACTTTTTACCAGACTGCACAGCACTTTCTTTTAGGAAACACTTGTTTTAAGTTGTCCTCCTTATCTACTAGAAAATTTAATTTATTCCTTAAGAAAATGAGCAATTACATGCTTACCACTTTAGTCTCTCTATTCCTTTTAGAAAGCAGCCTCTCACAGCTGTGTCTCCAGGTGGCACCAAGGGCAGATGGGCATCCCAAGGTCGAGGCAGCCTCAGAGAACATAGCTGATCTTCGAGGAGCCCTGCTTCCATCTGCTGCAGTGTGTGGCACAGTGGACTTGGTTGATGTGTGCTTCCTGCCTCAGACTGGTACATGTCCATTGATCTCCTGTCCTTGTTTAGCTGGAGGCACATGCCTGGGCCTAAAGAAAGCCACAAGCCCATCGGAGTAAGCTTGGAGCAGAGAGAAGGCTCTTTTTGTTGGTTGAAAGTGGATGAGTTGGAGCAAAAGGTGTGGAAAGAAACAGGCAGGACTTTTCCTAAATGYAGAAAAGCACTGGAGACAAACATGAGGGAGGCCTTAATTGTGAGCTCCTCTGTGTTCTGTGTGTACCTGTGCCAGTGATGATTACTCCCATAAGGGATAATCCTGCAAATTAATCTGCAGATGGATGTTTGCAGTGCACCAGGTGGATTTCTTGGGGAAAAGAGAAGAGTGATGATTGACATGATCTCACTTTTTCTTTCTCGATGGACTTCCCTATGTAGATTCTTTTATTTTGGTTCCTTGTGTCTGGATGCAGCTCCCTCTAGAGCTTAGTACTATTTCCAAGGAAGCTGGAAGGGCATACCGTGGGGGAAGCAAATCTCTACTCARATCTAGGTTTGTTGCCTATACAATGGCCCTGGGCTTAATAAAGAGCCAAACCTGAACTTCCATGTGCCATCATACTTTGATGATCTTTAAAAGCTAGGTAGGGTTTCATGCTTGCAGTGACTTTATGTAGACTCTCGTGCAAGCCAATAAGTACCTGCAAAGAAGATGGYCTGTGTGATATCATGGAGGTACAGAACCAATAAATGAATATCCTRTCTATTGACATGTGTTTAAACTTAATCAGATTGTCATAGGAAATTGCATTACATTAGAAAATGATCTTGATGAATCAGTGTTTAAATGAGCTTTATCATATAGTTGCAAAGTGTGAGGCTCAGGTTCAAGCTAAATGTTACGGGTAGCTCAGTAAGTGTGCGTCCAATTGTAGATAGTGGATGCATTTCTCAGGTGATGTACTGTAACTAAGAAGTTGAGGGGAGGTTATTGTTTTCTCAGTTCCTGAAAGTGGTAAGAGCTTTGTGTCTGTTCAGCATACRCTCTCTGCATCCAGACCTTATGTTGCACACTTGGGTTCGTTTGTGAAGAGCTGATGTCTTTACATTAGTAACTGTCTGGCTTCTGTGTTTCCATAATCCAGCTGAATAAAATACAAAAGATATAGTTTGCATGAAAGGTGGAAAGAGACTGGATGGTAGCATTTGCAGTTTTAGCAATCCTGGTTACTGAGTGATACAGAAAGGTTACACTGAAATTGCAGAGGAGGTTTGCCTCTGGTTTAGGCAAAAGCCCYACTGATTTCTCTGGGAACTTTGCTTCATTATGGAAGGCTGCAGATTTTACCCTTGATTTTTTTTTCCTGTTAGTTTCCCGGGAGCACAGTGTGTGTGTCAGAGCAAAATGGTGTTTGGGTTGCAGTCTGAGGGGCTTGGCCCTGCCCAGCCAGCGAAGATCTGTGTTCCCAGCACATTGTGCAGACTCCGGGGCACCCAGCTCCCTTGAATTGGATTTACTGGACTCACTAAATGGTGATGTTAAGACAAAATCCTTTTGGATACTTTGCTGGGAACAGCCAGTGCTGGATGCTTTGTTATCTCTCCTTCTGCCGATTGTGAGGCTGCAGATTGCCTGGCTGGGGCAGTTTCGGTTGTGGGAGGATGGTAGAGGTCCCCTGCCTACAGTCCTACAGTCTGCCAATAAATCTGGGTGGAATGGGGAGGAGTGTGGGAGGAGCGGTGCCTGAGGTTCGGGGGCTTTAATGACTGATTCCGGCATTGTAACTAACCCTGTGAACTAGGTTATTCTCAGCAGGGTGAGGTGTGGCCTGCGGGCTGCTGTGGGAAGGAAGGATGAGATCCTGAGGAGTGCTGTCCCCCAGCCCCCCGCGCAGGGGATTGCGGAGTGCCGATGGTGCGGGGCAGTGCTGAGCCCTGCCCGCTGCCTGCYCTGTCCCACAGCCAGGACTCTCCCCGCTCTCCTCGGCTCATCCCAATAGGGGAAAGCTCCCAAAGAAAACGTCGGTGACTCCCCTGCCCGCCTCCCAGGCTCTCTGACAGCGGCTTCCTTTTTGAGAGGGTGGCACAAAGTCTGGCATAGTCTGAGTGTTATATAACCTGGAGTAATGACTTGCTTTACTTCTTTAAAAGGAGGTGATGACGCCAGAGCTCTGCTTCCTTCAGAGCCGCCAATTGGGCGCGGGGACTGGCAGATCTCGTGAAATGATGTGGTGTTATAAGCAGACACACTTTTTTCCCTTCTTTTCTCCCTCCTTCACTTTGATCTATTGCGTATGATGGAATACAAAATAGAAATCTCTCTGTGCAGTTCAAGAGCAGCCCACGTCCATTGCTCTGCATTTTCTATATATATGTATATGGAGTTTTTCAAAATTGTTTTTGCCTCTCTTTTCTCTCTTCTCTTAAAGCTGTCACAAAGGTGAGAGTAGCATAAAGGTGTGGGGAGCAGGATCAGTGAGTGAGCGGTTATTAACTGGACAAAGAATTGCTCCAAGTTGTATTCCTACTTTTCTGATAAGCTTTGCAGGATATAGAGATTGTGCTTTATTGGCCAAAACCTTCCTTTTTTCTTTTCATAAATCAGATAGAGAATTTCCATAAAAAGGACAGTCACTCTTGGTCCTCTGTCCTGTTTGGTGCCTTTTTTCCCCATGTATGTGTCCAGTAGTCAGCTTTTTACCATGCCTGGTCATTGCTAATAGATACGGATTCCCTCATCTGCAGCTTCTGAAACTGTGATGAAATCACACAGCAGCTAATTAGCAAATTTGTAATGTGGTATTTTCCCTCCTGAACGGGGAAGGAGTGGCAAAGTCACTTTGCCAAGTTCACCTGGTTAGTCTGAAGAAGCCAAAGTCAAAAACCTCTGGTTTACATTTTAGGCAGCACCCCTTTTATCTTCAAATATACTAGGTGAAACACTTCTTTGATTTTCATCTGAGTTTAGAACCATGCAAGGGGTCCTTAATTTCACTTTTTCCTAATTTATGTTGTATTGTGCTGGTTTTAATGACTAGTTAAATAAAATGTACATGTATTTATGTGYTGTGCAAGTGTAATATTAAATTATGAAAATGTGGAAGGAGGTGAGGAACTGTTTTAATTAAATTAGAAGTATTCTTCAGATTTCAAAACGCAATATCGTGTCACAATTATTCTCTTTATTTATCTTATTTAACTTCATGCTTAGGCTTTAAAGATACTGCAGCGCTGAACTTTCAGAAGTGTCTGGTTTATTGTTTGGATCAAAGTATTTTTTTTATTAACAGTATTTTGTACTGCAGATGTTTAAAATGTCTTGTTCACATTTTCTTCAATATGCAGTTCACTGACTCAGTCTCAAAAAAATTCTAAGTAGGAGTCAGAAGACTTTATTTTCACTTGCAAATATGCAAATAGGAATGAGACAGGAGAAAGCTGTGAGATAAAATCTTTTTGGGCTAGGTGAACAGAAACTTCTAGTTTAAATCTGTCAAAACAAATTTTGCAATTAAAACATCTGCAGGTAATCTTCATYTATGTAAAGTATTTAAATATTTGAACTGTTAGAAGCAATTTTAAAATGGCACTTTTGTGTACCGTTAGCTTGTGATTTATGTCAAATTTRCACATAGCTAAAAATGAATGGAAAAAAATTAAAGTTGTGCAAAAAAACTCTTCAGTGGTGCACAAATATGTTGTGTCATCTACAGCAGCAGAAATAYATCAAGTTAAAGAGATGAGGAATCAGTTTCTTGAATATAACAGGRATTGTAACTCAGTGGTTTTAATTTTGATTAAAATTGTGATAAATATCTATRGTATAAATTCTTCAACTTTAAATCWTTACATCTTGTCTAATAACAGCTTGTTTTCTTTGGTACTTTTAAGCAACCATTGAAAGCCATGGAATCTCAAGCAGTGTATTTTGCCACAGTGCCAGTCTGAAAAGCATTTGCAAGAGGCACTGCATTGTCACTTCCTGTATTTTGTGCAATCAGGTTTTTGTTACATTATGTACAACTTCCCAATGCCCCCCTCCTTATGATTTAGATAAATTTGGAAAAGAAAATACACCAAGATTTATATTAATAAAATGAGAAAAACCAGATTTATCAAGTTCTATGCTTTATGGTTCAATCTAAAACTCTGTTAAWGTCAATGGAAAAACTCTTCTGGTTTTCCATGGTTGGTTTAGATCTTATCAGAAAGAATTTTTATTTGCAGTGCAGTGTTTGTTCAAAAAGCAAATGATTCTCAAAGCCCAGCAATACTCAGTTGCCAACACAGAGTGTTGTGGAGTCCAAGTGTGATTCTGTCTGAACTGTTTTAGGTGGATAAATAACACCTTAGACCATGTCCAACTCAAAACCTGGTATTCTTTTGTGTTTTCCATGTTGCTAAACAACACGARAACTAGGACAGGGAAAGTGGCCTTAATGATATGTGTGTGCTACCTGCAGGTGCTAATCAAGAGTGAAATACAGCTTTCAAGCCTAGTTCACATTCAATAACTTATAAACAATTTGGGTTAGTAGGCAGCTTCCCCACACGCTGAGGTCAGTGGAGTGTACAGAAGGAGCTGGTGGATGTGGAGCACAGCTGGAGAAAGCTGTGGGCTGGGGAAGGGACTGTGCAGCCAGCGTGGAGCAGTTGAGGGTGGGCAAGGAAGGTCTTTTCTGCTTTATGGGGTGGTGATGAGGGTGAACAGCCTGGAGAGAAGGGAGCCACCCCAGCTTAAAGGGACCAAGAGCAGGGTGGCACATTATAGATCCAGTGCTTCTCTCTGATGCTGTCCTTGGTGTGCTGTGACCTGGCCAGTGTTCAGCAGTCCTGGAGCTGCTCAGCCTGCAGAGCTCAGCATGGGAATAGAGGGCTGAGAGAACCAGCTCGAGGTAGACAATGAGCATGGGCATGGGGAAGGAGGTACTCCAACTTGAAGGGTCTGTATGTTTTGGGATGTTTTGCTGAAATTTATTTAGTTTAATTGACTTTAGTTTGATAATGTTCTCAGCTATACAGAGGAACTAATGTCCTGAAACACTTAACAGTCAAGTTTCTTGTTGTATAGACAGGTTTAGGTATGAGTTTTAATGCTTGYTCAGGGATGTAGACATTGCTGCTGAAAAGACTTGTCAGTCAAATGAAAAACATGTTCTAAAAAACCTTCATCTTGATATTCTATGAAAATACAAACTTTATAGTGGTTTTTTTTTAACAGGTAATTTCCTATGTTGTTTGCAAGGGAACCTCTCAGGTGACAGTTTTTTGAGAAGCCTCTTGTGATGTATAGCACAGTTTGTACAATTGCAAAGAGCTGGTGGTTTGAGCAGGTGTGACAGCTGAGCAAGATTTCAGACCCTGTAGGGGAGGGAGAAGATTGTTCCTTACTGGTAGGACTGGCCTCACAGAAAAGCTATTCAGTAAATGGACTTATCTATAACAAGATTACCTTCCATGAGGAGATCATTTTATAAACTGACTGTTTCAGGCAGATCTAATTCTTGGCTGTGTGAATATGTATTTATCCTGGCTAACAGTGATGGCCTCACCAGCAGGCTGTTGTGAGTAGGAGAGCTAGAAAACCCTTTTCCATTTTGCACACTAAGGTGAAGAAGGAAATTCCCTTTTTATTGCTGTGTGCAGAAGGACATGTATAGGTTACCTGTTTCCCCCAGTGTACTGAACTCCCATTTTTCTCATGCTGAACTGCTGTAATATGGATGTGCTGTGGTTTAACCCCAGCTGGCAACTCAGCTTCACACAGCCAGTCATTCACTGTCAGCCATCCCCAAAATAGTGGGGGTCCATCACAGTAACAGTGACTTGGGAAGACAAATGCTCTGAACATCCCYCCTCTCCTCCTCCTTTCACCAGCTCTGTGTGCTGAGCATGACMCCATATGGTCTGGGATATCCCCTGGGTCAGGTGGGGTCAGCTGCCCCAGCTATGTCCCCTCCTAAGTCCTTGTGCACCCCCAGCCTCCTTGCTGGTGGGGCAGTGTCAGAAGCAGAAGAGGCCTTGACTCTGTGTTAGCTTTGCTCACCAATAACAAAAACATCTGTATTGTCAACACTGTTTCCCAACACAAATCCAAAGCTTAGCCCTATAGCAGCTGCTCTGAAGAAAATTAACTCTCTCTCCCAGCCAAAACCAGCRCTGCATGCTTTGCAAGTACCCAGTTGTATTTACACAAGTACTTGTTTTTAAATCTTGCTTTCCAGTTTCATAAATCTGTTAGGTCAGATGCTGAGATCATGTTTGCTTATTTATTCCAACCCTACAAAGTCCTTATAAGGTCTGTTGCAAGATCCTTGGCTATGTACTTCTTAATATATTTGTCCCTCTTTTCCCGCTTGATAAACATTGTGTACCAGCCAGGCTGTTTGAATCTGTGACATAGGTGAAAGGCTGTCTTGTTACTGAGTGTCTTAATGGTAATACCGTTCATATTTTCTTTGGTAAAATTTATATAGCTATAATTATGAAAAGGCATCGTGGGTTYGTTCAAAGTTGTGATGTACTCTGAAGCACTGAGGGTATTTTGATGGCAGCAAGCATTTGCAGTGCCCTGCTGCCCTCTGAAATGAAAGGTCAAATTAAAATGGCTGGAGTCACACAAAGGGTAACTGGGCTCTGTCGTGGCTGTGCTTGCAGATCTTTAGATCASCCTTTGCTGTTGTGAGTGCAGCTCATTGTCCTGCGGGTGTGTGCCAGGGCTGTTGAACACAGCCTGCTTTGGGTTTCTTGTGTACGTCCTGGTTTTCCCAGCASTCCCTCACCAGTTGTTTCAATAAACAACTGACTTTGTTACATGGGCAAATGCTCACTAACAGCGAGCTAATTTCATTATGTGTYTCTCAGCCCAGGTTTGCTCTTTATTACTGGCATTAGATATGTCTGTGAAGGGAATTGGGTATGGATAAAGTCTGTTACACTGAAGAAGGCTGGGCAGGATGGACAGACTTTAGGGGTCCAACCACAGCTTTAAAGGACTTGTTCTGTACTTATTGTCTTCTGTGCCTGTCCTGGTGCAGCTGAATGATTGGGACAAAGGTTCACTTAAAGTGATCTCTCACTCCATAAACTCTGACAGGTTCTCGCCTAAAAACTGAGAAATCTCATTCATAGTCCATTTGCTGCACCAAGAGTCTTCTGCAACTCGCAGTGCTCTAGGAGCTACTGATTTAACCAAGCAAACAGGATGCTCTTTCACCTGTTATTATGCAAACAGGTTACTGGCTCCGTCAAATTGCTTAGGTTTCAGTCCCAGTTGGCCAGGTTTCTTGCAAATTATCAGGCATCGTGCGAATAGCTCATAAAATCACAGTTGTTTTCAAAGTCAGAMAGGTTGTACTCCTTTTTGCATCTCGTTCGCACCCACTGTTCTTTATGCTCTCTGAAACTTGGGAGCGGAGTTACGATCTGCATGGCCCCTGCTCTGAATGTCCTGTTGTCTGTAGGGATTCCCCTTGTGCGGGGCCCCACCGGAGYCTGAACGGTTATGTAAGGATTTTTATTTTATTCTCAGTCTTGGTCTCTGCCACTAGTTGAACTGGATCACGGGCTGAGTGAATGGGATCTGATCCGTACGGCGTGCAGCTCCGCTGCTCCAGAGGAGAGACCTCCCCCGTACACACCCACTCAGCCTCCCTGCTCCTCTTCTCTCTTCTAAAACTCTTTTCCCAGGCATAACTGAGGTTGCTCCTGCTGATCGGGAGCACATACGGTAACCAAACCGTCCCGGCAGCACAGCTCCAGGCATCGGTCCCCAGTGGAGCAGCAGCTACCTCGGGCAGGGCTGTGTTGTTTGACTCTCCGAGCAGGGGAGGAGATAGTGACAATTTTTATTTAGGCTGAACACGAGGCATATTTAACTAGTTATATAACAGTGACCCTGGTCCGTCTCGGCTGGGTGCAGGGAGGATATATACGTACTGATTCCCGTCACACCAGCTGGGTGGATTCAAGCACTAGGAGCTATTTACCAAAGTTATTTTCAGAAACCTTAAGTGCAGGTTTCCCTGCCTGTACCCTGGACTGTTTTATCAGGAGTCTTTTCCCGCCTGCAAGCTGAACAGCCAGTGAGAGTGGATTTAGTGCTCGCTGGGCTGTGAGGAGAGATAAGGAGTTGTTGGGAGTGCCTGGAAACTTTTGTCCTGAAGACCCTGAGACAGGAATAGCAGAAGAGCTGAGAGTGTGCAGCCGCATTGAACAAGTGTGCGGGCAGAGGGCTCGCCCCGGTGCACTGAGCAGCATGCTACTCTTGGATGAGTCTCAGCAGTTCCCAGGTAGGACACAGGTGTGGGTTTTGGTGGGTTGATTTTTCTTACTTTTTCTCACTTGTTTTCTTTTCCCTCTTGCCTTCCTGTAACAGGCCATTCATTTTTCCACCCCCGTGCAGGACCACCCCACTTAGTGGCTAATAAAATGCATCAGGAGCCAAGGCAGTTTCTGTGGGGCTCAGGTTTTAATGTGCTTTCTACCAGGCAGGGATGGGAGAGGTTGAGTTTTCAGTCTTGCAGTGCCTCTTGGCCTGATGGAGAGGACATGAGAAGGAAGCTCAGTCCTCCTTCGTGCCTATAATTCTGAAGTCTGGTGATATGACATTCTGGGTCTGGCTGGTACTGTTTCTGCTGTGCTGTAATAGTGCAAAAAGTTGTTTTTTCCAAGAGAGGAGACAGCAGTTACTAGCAGTATCATTTTATATTCACTGTCCTCTTCCCCACCCCTTTCAATTTTGTATACTTTCCCTTCARCATCATACTTGATAAGAGTTTCAAGAGTTTCTTTTGTCAGTGAGATATTTAGTGACTTGCTGACTGGGTAGCAATCTGGGCACCAGGCAGAGCTGTTGGTGCTTGCTCCAGATCCCCTAATTAGTGCYGAAGAGACTAAGAACTACTTGGCCCTTTTCCCTATTACCAAATGGAAGATGCTAGTGAAATCCTAACAGGAGTTTACTGTTTGGGGATGACTGCCACTTAGTTTGTTTGCTGGTGGGAGGATGAAAGGAGRAAAACCTTTGTTCAGATTTGAAGAACTTTCAAAATTTGTAATTTAACTTCTTACTTTGAAGTCAGGTACTTTGGGATGCCAAGCTTCTTGCTCCTTGTTCTTGTGGCAAATASCTCCAAAGTCATACTATGAACTTAATAAACTGATCAAAAATGGTCTTTGGGAGTTCCAGATCTGGATTCCTGGTTTATTATAGAAGTGCAGTGCARTGTAGTCATCATGAGGAATTTTTACAGAAATAAGTCATGCAATATTTGTTACCCATTAGTGGGAAGGGGGGTTCTAGAAAAAAAAAATCCATCTTACTTCTCTGGTTGTGGTGGCAGGACAAAGAAGCTAATTCTGGGAGAGTGTGAACTGAGAAAAGAAAGGAATTACAATAGAAAATGAGTTTGGATAAATGAGGAATCTGGGTGATGATACAAGTGGCTTATGTAACTTAGTCTAGATAATAGGTATAAAAAGAGAAGATGGGGAGGGAAAGATGCTTTTGGAAATGAGACTGTAGGTCATAGATGGAGGGRGAAAACAAGGTTAGAGGCCTTTCAGAAATTTGGGGTGGAAAGGTATTTGTACAAAAGTAAGAGAGAAAGAGTGCAAATTAACTCCTCCTTGTACTCATCAAGTTGTAAAGTCTGGGGCAAGATTTGTCACTGTCTCTACCGAAGTCTCTTTCAGTAGAAAATTATCTCTCTTTGAGGAAGCTTTTTTTAACTGATCTAATGAGGTTGTATCCTGGCTGGTRGATCCAGGAGAGCCTCCATCACACTTCTGCACAACCTTCCTGTTCCCAGAGAGATGATAAACTGCACAAGGTCACTGAGTGTGTCTGGGCAGAGCTTACACACCCTRTTCTTCCCTGCTTTTGTGCTTCAGCCACTGAGCAATGTTTCTTTTCCTCTCTGGTTTGTATGGCTTTTCCTCACTCCACGTGCTTAAACACTTCTTTGGGGTCTTCAGTGTAGCAAGCACCTGTATATTCAGTGCTGTGATAACTTTTTGTTAGTTTTTAAAAAGTTTCTGGAAAGTTAGAGCAGATTTTAATTATTTTTATAGTAGCACCCACCAGCTAGTAAATCAAGATTTGTTGCAGCACATTACCTATCCCCCCTGCCTTACGAGAAAGAAGTCTTCTATGTAAAGATCCCTCTTTCCTCCTGATATACATTTTTTTTTTTAACCATAGAGGTAATTGTCCTTTTAGCAACCCTACAACGGAACCTGTTTCTTTTCCAGACTGTAATGTGCTTGTCTTTTGKGGCATTATGTATTTTGGATGGGGGTGTCCTTGTGACATTGTGGCTTCAGTGTATGTGAACTGAAGCCTATGTGAAAACTTTGCAGCCTTTTGTCAAACTCCTTTAGCAGCACCCAAAGCAGCACCAATATTTTGGAAAGGAAAACTAGAAACAGATTGTTCTTTCAGCAGTTGTGTTTCATCCTGGTCTTATTAACTTCCTCCAATGCTCTCGGTCACTTTTCTGGCTGCAGTTGATGGGAGAAGTGCCAGTGGAATGCGGTGGCACACAGGCTCAAACTCAACAATTTGCATTTTTCTCCCAAGTGATGCCTCCCTCATTAAACAGAGTCCTTAAAAATTCCTCTGAAATTACTTTAGAGATTGAGGCAGAAAAATGGAATGCAGCTGAGGTTCTGTGCTTTGTTATAGTTCTAAAAAAAWTCACAATTGTGTTTTGTTTTTGTTTTCAAGTAGGAAATCATATTTAAGGAGAAGAGAGTTGTTGGTTAGAGCATAGGACGGGGAGCCAACCACTTGAGAGTTATGCAGCACTGATGCCTACCTAAATGCTTTGCTTTAGTTTCTTCCTCTGCAAGATGGACAGGAGGGTGTTTCACAGGTTACTGTGAGGAGCTGTCATGTCTGTGAACTCCATTGACACTGAATAGAGTACAAATGCCACTATGAAAATTTTGAAATCGCTCCTCTTTTATACCACTGCCATTGGGAGTAACAACAAAGGAGCCCTCAGCTGCTGAAGGATACTTTATGCTGGGATTATTTCCCATGCTGCTCTTTTAAATTAGCTGTGAGTGTCACCTGTCTTCTCCCCGTTCCTGTTAAGAGGTCCTGAGCAAAGCTGTGGTGAGASCTTGAGGCAGAGATTAAAGTTCGGCTGCTGCTTGTTGTTTGTTTGCCATTTTGGTGGCTTTGGAAGTGTGTGGCAGCAATAATCCTTTCTTTATTATTTCTCACTGCTCTGAGGGTATGCTGGTATAAAGCTAATACCACAACTCCCAGCTACCTAGTGTAAATTAATGCTTATGTAATCATTGCATAATGCAGAATGCTTGCTCCCCTACTCGTCCTCTTTTCTTAGTCCCTGAAATTTATCCCTAGAAGAGTCATGGTAGCAGCCAGCTGGATTCGCTGTGCTGGGAATGTGTCAAGCCCCCGTATGCATCTATTTTCTGAAGKTGGGAAGGGGAAATTTGTCTTTGTTACCTAAATCAATATTTAGCCATCTCAATAGACTAGATCATATTTCTCTTTTTTTTAAAAAAAGCTTTGAATTGTTATGAAAATAAATAAGGTTAAATCTGGTTACTTGTGGTTTAGATCTGCATGGTAATTTTTGTAATCTGGCTGACAAWACTCTATTCTGGGTTACTAGTTAACTGGGATAACCAGAAAGGGGAGGTTTCAGTTCCCTCCTGCGCACAGCTTGTTGAAAACTTCCCAGCACTCAGCCTGAAACACTTCCTGACTCCAGAGCAGTAGCTTTATGTAACTCATTGCTCTCGCACACCCCTGGCTAAAGGACAAATGTAACCCATCCCTGCTTCCCTTGCTGCTTAGTGGGTACCTTTCCYAGYTTYGTTCCCATCTTCACTAATGCCCAGAGTGTCTGTGCAAGAGAGGGGCATGGTAGGAGGGAACAGTTTAYTTTTCAGGTTTGAGGACTTTCATCAGGAAAAGTAGTTTTGATTACGTATAGAAGAGGGATGCCAGGTATCAGCGTTCTGTATTTCTCCAGGTGTTGCCGTCTCAGAGCACTATGAAAATGTTTGATTTGAAATTTCACAAGCCTCTTTTGAGCAAATTGGAGATGGAAATGGATACCAGATTGCCCAGTGCTCCMGAGTAACCATGAGCCTGTAGTGCCTGCAAGAGGGAGGACAACCTGATGGGCACCTCACCTGGGCTGCATTCGGGGGCTTGTGCAGGGATGGGAGGAGGTCCTGGAGGGGCTGGGTGCCAGAGCAGGTACCTGCCACACTCTGGTGGCAATGGGGTGCCAGTGGCTGCGAGCCTGTGCCATACAACAGTTATATAAGTGCTCTTTGGTGTTTATGTAACCCGGGTCTCAGCGTCCGCAGCATTGAGGCCCAGCCAGAACAAGATCTCTTGGGTATTTGGGGCCTGGTTCTGCTTGCATAATCCCAGGGTTAGAAGATATATCGCCTGTCACCAAAACTGACTGATATTCCAGATTGCCTCTCGGCACTTCTTGCCTGCTTCCTTTCACTTTGGTTTCTGGGTGGTATATTCCTTGCTCCTGCCCTTCAATTCTGCTGCCTTTTGTTCCTGAAGGATTCCTTTAGGCCAGGAAAGAAGTTTTATTCTGCARTATAACTGATATGCTGAAAGACATCTGAAGGAAAAAAGAAGAGCAGTGCTGCCTTGTAATTTATCTTTTAAAGTTTTCCATTGATTTGGGCTTACTTCTTACCAAAGGAGACTGGAGAAGGGTTTGACTTGTGCGTGCTCCTWATCTGGCTCCCTCCTCATGCTCTGGCCTGCAGAGTCAGTGCTGGTGGCTTTTTCTTCAGAGTTCATCTCTTSCCTCCATCCTCTGGTCCTGCACTGGGGACAGAGGCAGCCTGCCATCCCTCGCCAGCWATCTGCAGATTTCACGTAGGTGTCTTGAACCCACAGCGAGTGATCGCTTTACTGATACTTGGAGAAATGAAAAACATGTTACTCAGACTTCAAGCAGCGCTCTTTGTTATACCAACATGACAGACTCTGTCTGGTTACAGTGACAGGTATGAACGACAGACCTGGGGTGGTTCACTCGTAGATAAATCAGCAACGGGAATGAAGATGTACGTGCTTTTTGACAGGTGAGGGAAGCTTCCCCTGGGAGCAGGCAAGCTCTGGGGCAGAGCAAGCACAGCCCGAAAGATGCCTTTGTGCCTGGCAGTAGGGTGGCTGTGACTCAGCAGGACAGCAGGCACGCAGCCGGCAGCAGAGCTGGGGTGASAGCAGTGCCGGAGTCGGTCCGTGCTGTGGTCAGCGGGCTGCGTTCCGCTGGGGACAGCCTGCAGCTCCCACTGCCCGCGGCTCACGGCGGGGCTGCCCGCTTRGCCASAGCGCAGTGCCTGGCCTGGGCGCTYCCACAGCCGCGGTCCTGTGCGGAGAAGCGGCCAAAAGGCTGGTTCTGGCTGTCATTCTGGCAGCAGTGGCAGCTGCGGGTGGCTGCGGGTGGCCGCAGAGGGCCGAGGAGCGGCCGGGCGCGGGGTCCGCCGTGCCGGGGGCAGTGCGGCCGAGCGCGGGTGCCGCGGCCGGCGCGGGGGGGCAGGTGTGCCGGCTTATATAATACTTACATAATTAGGGCTTTGTTAAGCGCTGGTGGCTGGGAGGGGCGTCCTGCCGTCGAAGACTGAGCCCGATTATTTTCCGAGGAGAACAAAGTCTTGTTGCTGATTAGCTGCCCTGACAGCGGCTGCAGCAGGGAGCCTCAAGTTCCTGGAGGGGCTGCGTCCTGCTCTGTCCTCTCCGACCCCCTCTGAGGTGACTTTTCCAGTGYTTCGGATGGAAGCAACCAGGTGTTGATGTGTGCCGGCTTTGTGCCTCTGCTGGGTGTTGCAACACGTAAAGTATGGAGAAAGGGAGTCTGAGCTTCCCCCTTACTTTCACCTACACTGTACTTGAGGGGTTTCACAAGGAATTTCCTGCCCCCAGCCCGGCCTTGTGGTGCTCCAGTGTTTTCGCACAATGCCACCTTTGTGAGAGGTGCTCTGTGCAGACGCCACTTCTCCCGTCTTGCATGGCATCCATGCAACAGCTGCATACAAAGAATATTCTGAAAATATTTCATTTAAATTGCACAGCTGAGTACAGGATGAGCCAGAGCACTCTGACKGTTGCCAGCCTCGCAAGTTGATTGCTGTGCCACAGTTACAGAGCCGCTGTTCTTCAGGTGCCGGGTCCAGTTGCACTCTGGCATCACCTACCCACCCCTCCAGGACCCAGCGCACTGGGGAAACATCACATAACCCCAGACAGCATCTTCCAGGTTGTCAGAGTCTTTGCAGKCAGGCTTATTCTGCGAAGTCGCTCCTCCAGCCTTTGGCACAGTTGTAGTTCAGTGTGTCAGGGACTGAGTTGCAGCTGGAGCTGTGCAATTAGACTTTCTTGTGCCATCCCTCAGTGCTCCTCCCATTCCTGCTTTGACAGCTCAGTACCGGCTGTAGTAGCAATAGCTAGTATTAGCTAGTTTCTGTCAGGCTTTTGCCCACAAACTACAAAGAAGTTCCCAGAAGGCCTGCAGTAATATTTAACTGCTCTTTGTTCTTTGTGCAGGACAAAAGAAAGCTCCCAAAGTAAGAATTAACTACTCGCTGCTCTGCATGCAGCTGTCTTCCTCACCATGTGTGTGCATCCCTGTCCTTAGGGTAGGAAATAATGCCCAAAGACTCAGCAAAATTGTCCTATTTGGTATCCTGAGTTTCTGTAGTGAAATGATTTTAGGAATAAACAAGTGTCTTGTTTCCAGTGCTATGTCTTTCCTGKAGTCACTGGAGTTACCCTGGCAGTGAAACTGGCCTCCCAGGAGGTGTACCTCTAGCTAGCATGCTTAGCTGGCTAGTAACTGAGCAGGCAAGGAAGTCACCAGCTTAGACAGTGGTTTGTCCACTGAGGAGTCTCTCAGATCTTCTCATGCAGCAGCCTCATGTAGAAGACTCTCAGATCTTCTGAATGGGAATTTCTGTCCTCCTAGGAGTGCTGGCTGTTGGTAGAGCCAAACTGTGGATGCACAGACAATTGGACTTAGTGAGGTCTGCCTTGGAGCATGGAGATTTGTTATAACACTGCATTTCACTTACCTTGGTGTCAGAAGACTGTGTTACTTACACAAAAGTCACACCTCAAAACAACCTGCTGCTTCATGACAACTTGCAGCAACCTGAGCCATTTTGCAGAGCAGGCTGTGTTGAGAGCAATTCACTACTGAATTGATGGTGCTAGAGAATATTCTCCAGGCTGAATCCTATGCTGTTTTAAGGGCAGTTTGCGAAGATGAGGAGTTTGATAAGCTTGGCTGCAATAGGAAGGGCCTGATGACTGCGGGACAAATCTTTTGCTGTGTTACACATCATGAGTCACAGCTGTGTGCAGTGTTTAGGGACAGCTCTGGCAGTCACACCACATAGGGAGCAGCTGAAGCAGAGTTACAGCAGTCACGACTCTCTTACAGAGTCTTCTAAACTCTAGTACTGTGACGTGCAAGTGTCGTTTGAGAAACCAAACACCTCTCCCTATTTCTATGTACAGCTGGGGGTGGTGGTTGCTGCTGCTTATTGAGCAAAGAAAACTGGCAGCTTCTGGCCTGCAGCACAAACCAGAGCTGTGCTGTAACCAGGTCTGTTGGGTTTGAGAGTRCAGGTATGTTTCAGACCTCTAAAGTGCATGAGAAATTATAGTCATGCCCCTCTTGGCATTCAGGGTACCTTGCAGGACAGAGTGCCTGGGTGTGTGCACATGTCTGTAACCCAGAACCAATGGGAACTGTTTGGGGATTTCTCAGAGAGCTACAACCCATCTGAAGGAGCCAGCTGCATTAATGCTGCCATCACTTCCTTTGGGWGATCCTCTTTGTAGGTCTGGTGAGGACAGTGCAAAACAGAGAACAAAGCTGGTGTAAACCARCTGATTCTTAGTGCCCACAGTGTGTAGCCATGGGATGTGTTTACATCCTTGCCAACAACCACACCTGACCCAYGGCTGTCTTCTGCTGGGCAGACTTGGGCCTTTTTTTTCTGATGTGTCTCATCTCGCTGTGCAGGGCTGTGCTGGATTGTCACCCCAGGCTGGTGGCAATGCTCTTCCCAAGGAGGCAATATGGATAACTGCCCAGGTCTTCCTAGAGTGCACAGCAGCTCCAGCATGATCAGACAGTTGCCAACATGCAAATGTGGCCGATGAATTTTTGTGTTGTGTAAAATCTACTTGTATAACCATGCGTGTTGAGCTCCTGTTGCAAAACCATAATTGCGTTTCTGTTGTRGATGTAGGTTTGGCAAAATTGGGGCAGGATTATTCAATTGATTACCAGATGGGACCTGTTCAACAAGGCTGTTCCCACACTCCCTCCAACCCAAAGATCAGACCTGTTCTTATACAAAAGAAGTGTGTGTGTAGGTATTAATGTGTTTCTGTCCCAGTGTGGGTCCCAGTTACACAGCTTGGAGCTCACTGTGCTGGAGAGCAGCCACATGACTGCAGCAGGGAGCCTGGGTTAGATTTAGGCTGTGCACATAATCAGGACTTTAATACAAAGCAGTAGCAAAACAATTCCTGCTCATAACTGCCAGCTCATGCCACAGGTGTGGTGGGAGCTGTTGCAAGGTTAGACTTGTGATTTTATCATTGTTTTAGTTAACATTGTGGAAAGGTTTATTCATGGTGGTGGCAAGGATGGGAGCAGCCTCGGGAAGCCCACTGTCCCCTGAATCCCACTGCAGCTGAATCAGTGAGATGTTTGGAGCTGTCGCTAGCGTGGAAGAGCTCTCTTGATGCATATGTGTCAGGAATGTGGGCTGAGGCACAGATTGTGTTCCTCACCTCAGAACTTGTATTGGCAGGACAAACACCAGCCTGAGCAGACATGGCTGTGGCAGATGAGGGCTTGTACTCAGCATGGGACCAAATTTATCATCGAATTTTGGGCTTTAGGTTTCTGGTCAGATGGGAGTTGTATTTAAAAAACCTGTCTGATCCAGCTGTGTGTAGGTTTCACCAGAGCTTGTATTAAGTATAATTAAGAGGAAATAAAAGGTAAAATGCAGAAATGGAATGAATCTACATGGGGATTGCACAACATATATGAAAACAKAGAGAAGACATGTCTGCTGAGCCTTCAGGTTTTGTTATTTTCACCCTTGTCCTGAAGACACCCTTGCCTGGCACGGTGCAGGTGGTGGCAGGATGGCTGCTGGCGGAGGTGACGCGGGCAATTGCTGGAGTGTGAGGAGGGAAGCGCTTCCTCTTCCAAACAAGCATGACTTTGTGCTCKCTGGTGCCTTGTCAAGGTCCTCCGGGCCCGGGGTGAGATGGCAGCAGTGTAACCATGGCAGTGTTTGTCTCCGGTTTAATGACTCATCCCGGAGCATGTGATCACGTGTGCAGCCTCCCTGCTTCCCTTTGCCCTATTTCATCCAATCTTTTGATCTAGTTATATAACCAGGAGTTGAGAGGGGTGGGGGGAAGGAAACAGTGCTGAAGAATTGCAGGTAATGTGACTAAAATGTGTCTGTAGCTCAAATAGCAGAGTTGTTGTCTGGGAAGCCTGAGAAATTTGATTTATTCCCAGAACAGTTCTCTGTCTGCAAATGAGCTGRTACTTGATATCTGAGCTCGTAAGTCTAAAGAGGTATGGTTTGAGGATGGGGCTCCAAGACCTTGGCTGTGGTAGGACAACTGCTGTGTTTGTAGCAGTGAACTCCTTTGCCTTTATCTTCATATGCATAATTCTCCTTGCATTCATCATGAGATCTCTTTCATCCCATAAGCTGTGGATAGCTGGTTTTCCAGTATGTGTACAGCTTGCAGAGACAGATATTTCCAGAAATGTTTGGGCTGCTCTCCTGGTTCTAACCCATGGTGGACTGAGCTCTGAAGTCCTAAATGTGTTCTGACATAGACTTGGAGTAAATGCTGGGGTGGGTCTGGTGGGATGTCTGGAAAGGAAGTTTGTGAAGTTGGTTCTTTTGAACAAGGTGTGACTCTACTTCTTGTCATCTCAATTTCATGATATGGTACTGGAAATAAGGTTAATTTAATGGGCATATCAACATGACAGCTGTAGGTGCCGTGTGCTGTACTGAAGCATCCTTCATTTAAGCTCTCAGCATTTTGAGAAGGAATGCTCTCTGTCTCCAGATCCCTCAGAGTCACAATGTGATGCCTGTTGGTTCTGTATTACTTCATCTGCCACATTCTTCYGCACTGATGTCTTCTTTCCTTCACAGTTCTGTCTGAGTGTCATTTCAGTTCAKTCATTAGCTCAGATACACAGTGTAAGCAAGAAAGCTGATTACAAGATGAGGTTCAGGGTATCTCTTTGCCTGACACAAGSGGACAAGATGCTTCAAAGAAGTTATTACAACACTTGTCAGAAACAGTTTGCCTCAAGGGAAGCTTTTGAACAGAAACGTTTCCTTTCTTTGCTCTGGAAGCATTAGYTTGGTCACTGGCAGCCTGTTGAAGAGCCGAGTGTCACGTTGAACAAGGTGTCATTTCACATTGTGCTTTAAGAGTGCAATCACACTCTAATGGAAGCCTGAAAACAGGAGAATGAAGAGAAAAAGGAATGCACGTGATATAAAATATAGAAAGAGTATCGCCACTCATGTTCTATTTTTGAAAAAGCTTGGTGGAAGTTACCATTTAAACCATGAGAGTGAAGCCTGGTGCTAAATCCATTGAGCTGCCTGCTGAGCCATGACCCAGTGTTTGAACCAGATAACCTTTTACATGCTGTGTTCTGTTGACTGGAGAGATGGTTACACAGATGTCCTATAGATGGAAATTTCTGCCCTACTTGAATGATGTGAAACAAAGAGATTCAAGGTCCTTTTTTTAATCAGAGCCCATCAGGYCTTCATAGGAAAACAGACCCTTGGRATAGCAAGTGTTCCACATGGACATGATTTTGCCTTATTTTCTTGTCAGGACACTTTTGGTCTGTGTTCAGTGGTGTTAGTCTGTTTTTTACTGGGAATGGACCCTTCACTGTAAAACTTTTAAACTCTTTTTGACTGTCAGAAAGGACCCCAGATTTGACCCTCAGAGTGACGTGCTTGCGGATGAGTGAGAGTAGGGCTTGTCAGTTCCCATTTGGCTCAGATCCTGCTGAATGCTGATGGAAAAGCCAGCTGCCAGGCTGGCACAGCTGTTGCCATGTCTTGTTCTTCCCCTTGCAGACCAACCCCAGGAAGCTGTGTTCAGCGGTGACCATGCGGAGCACGCMGAGGATGGAGAATGGCAGCGCTCGACTTCAACTACCTCATCTCAGAGTGAGCGGGCAGAGCAACTCTTGCAGAACCAGCACAAGAGCCTGGCCTCTGAGGACACCAAAAAGAAGAGGGCTCAGAAACCGTCTCACATGCGGAGGAACATAAGGTAAGCAGCAGCAGCAGGACAGAAAGAACTCAGGTCACACRTGGTGGTGAAAACAGAATCTCTGCACTTTGCTTCTGAGCTACATTGTGCCACTGCTGGCAAACCAGATGGTTTTCCTTTCCCAAAACCTTAGGATTTCACCAGTGGGAGTAGAGTGATCTCAGACTGGAGTGCTGCATGTGGGTGCAGACTTGTTTGGTATTTCAGAAGAGTGAATATTTGGTTATGGAATATATTGCAAAAATTGTGTAATTGCTACTGTCTCTTAAGAGATGTAATTGAAAAACAGTACCACCATTAAGTAAATATCAGTKTCATCTATTTTCTGAGGTCAATCCTATTGTGAACACTCTAAACTACAGTCCTTTCCTATACCATCCTGCCTACTTACTGGCAGGAATGTTGATGCTACAGCTGGTGACTGAAATGCTGGAAGTCAGTTTCACCTGGATTTTATTTGTTTGTGTAATGCACTACATATTCTGGGACAGGATGTGACGTGGTAAATCACTAGGAAATTTCGTTCAAGGGAATTTTATACGCTCAGAGAGAACTAATGGAGCAGCAAGTGGCTCTCATGCCCTGTGCTGGTGGTCTTTGGTTCATGTTTAAGTTTCTGCAGGTTGATTTTCTTAAAGGTGAAGGAATAAGCATTGAATAGACCTTGGAAAATGAGACTTTGTTAGGATGAGGGAGATCTCCCTGAGGTGTGGGGTTGGGTGGTTTTAAAGACTAGTTTGAGGGAGCTGGATTTTTCGACTGCTAGTACTGCARTAAAAGCGCCTTCATTTCYAGGACTGGAYGTGGGACATTAAAGCAGGCAAAAAACAAGTTTTGGAAGCAAATAAAGTTACCTGTAAAGGGAAGKTGCTTTGAAAGCACTCTGTGAAACAATTGATAAAGCCATTAGAGATCCTAGCTCCTGAAAATGCTGTCAGAAGAGAATCAGAGTGATGACTTTTTGTGTGGGAATAGATTCATTTTCTTCCCATGTATCCCATATAACATGACTTTGTGCATTTTGTGTTTATAAACTACATATCAATAAAAAAACCTCCTTTCAGGCAGAACAGCCAGTTTCTGGTAACCTAATTTAAGTATGTGCTTACCCACTCACATTTTTCCTCCTTTCATTACTTCGCTTCTGTCAAACTTTTGTCTTTTCCTTGACTAATAGTAGTGTTACCTGTAGCTGGGAAGCAYGGTGTCGAAATAGCTGTAGAATTTGTCTAGCTCTTTTAGGGGATGATGTTCCTACTCTGTATGGCTGACAGAATACCTAGAGCTTGTCAGTCATCTTTGCAGCATTTGTGCAGSCATTCATGTTTTTGGAAGAAATTGAGTGTAACCAAACCATGTTTGTTTSCTGTGTTCAGAAAGCTGTTGCGTGAGGACCAACTGGAAGCCGTGACAAAGGCAGCCCAACAGGAAGAGYTGGAGAGAAGGAAACGGCTTGAGCAGCAGCGAAAGGATTATCCAGCCACTATACCAACCGTTCCCCTGGAGTTTCTTCCTGGTAAGCACTGGGTGATGCCAGCCAAAGTGAGAGTTCTGAGGATAGAAGCARAATGAATGAGGTAGTGCCATGCTTGTCCATGATAGGACAAGGAGTAATGGTTTTGACCTAAAAGAAGGTAGGTTTAGGTAGATACAAGGAAGAAATGCTTTACAGTGAGGATGGTGAGACACTGGCACAGGTTGTGCAGAGACGGTAAATGCTCCACCCCTGGAAATGTTCAAGGTCAGGATGGATTGGGCTTTGAGCAGCCAGATGTGGTTGAAGAYGTCCTTGCTCAGTGCGGAGGGAGTGGACTAGATGGCCTTTAAAGGGTCCTTCCAMCCCCAAACATTCTGTGATTCTATGCTGTACTTGGACTTTCAATTGTAAACTCTTGAAACAGCAGTTCCAAACCATTTGTGGGTTCTGTGTAGGCAATTCCACTTCTGAGCTTGTTTTTTATCAAGATACAGTGGCTGCTTGGTGAAAGGTGCCAGGTAATGTTTGCTGAAGATATTTTGACACATCAAMTGCGTGTAGGGGGATGCAGGAACAGAGCGCTCTTGTCTTTCCAGCTGGTGTGGGAACTTAAACCAGCAGGCTTGGCAGAAATGCCAGATCTGTTTGTCCTGGGAATGGTCTGRTAACGCATGTTTCTGGTACTGGAGATAGTGGAACAATAGACTGGGTGCACATATGTTCRTGATGTAACCTTGGCCTTTTTTGCATGTTTCAGCAGGCAGTGAGTTGCAGGCAGTATAAATAGTTAGGCATCACTCATGTCTTTGGGCAAATATGTCATCTTGCATTGTTTCCCAACCTGGATCATTTTGGTAATTTAGTTTATAGCACAACTTCAAAATGTGTAAATGGCAGAAATGCAGCTGGATGTTGTGTCAGGGGTAAGGAGTTCTTTAGTTGGTCTTGCCTGTTGTGGAAATATATATTCTCCCTTATATACAAGTGTTAAAAACACTTTTACATGTGGGAGAAGGAATAAGAGCTGTTTAAAACACTGACTGTTGCAGAGTGGGTTCAGCCCCAGATGAACGTTGTTGCTTGCTGTGTCATTGCAGTGATGCCGTTTGGCCCCATTTGCCTCTCTCCCCACATGACAGCACTAAAAACATACAAACAAATTCTCTTGATCAGTGAAAGTTGTTTATGATATGTGGGATGTAATTATTACAGTGTCCCTGCTAACAAAAGACAGTTATCATCCCTTCAGCAGTTGGTACTTTCTCTGCTGGATGAAGCACAGACTTTACTGATACCAAAAAAAAAAAAAGAGAAACAAAGAGCTTTAGCATGTTGCATGGTCAGTGTGCCCCAGTCAGGGCATGAAACAGAGGGTGCCATCAGCAATGGGCTATTGTTTCAGCATATTGAGAAAGGAGGAGAATGTGACCCAGGAAGYTGAGTCATAGCAGGATTGTAGACAGTGAGAGTCTGTTATGGAAAATTCCAGGACTAAGTTATTGGAGCTAAAGTGGAAGGAAATACTGTCTGGTTTCTGAACAGTTTTGTCTCCTTCTCCATTATTATGAATTACTTATTGTTTGTAATTTATGTTTGTAGAGGACATCGTTTTCAGAACAGCAGAGGCGACCCAGCTCCCCCCTCAGGTCCTAGCTGAGGAAGTGATCTGCCTCGACAGTACCAGCAGTGGCAGTGAAGATGATACTAAAGGAAAAAATAGCATTAAAGATGGTAAGTGACCAAGTCCCTCAGTCTGCTCTTCTCACAATATGCTGTTTATTGAGCCACAAGTCYGTTTTCATCTGGTCAGATGCTCCAGTGGTGAATCACTTCAGATTTTTGTAGGCCTGTTGGTTTCCAATTATATGGGCTGTTCTGGCCTGTGAGTCCTAAAGTGACATAAAATGGCCTGTCAGGCCCTCTTGTGAACTTGYGTTTATTCTGCTTTATAAATGCACTTAACTTTGCTTAGTACATTGCTGAAGAATGCTTACAGGAGATGTGGCATCATTTGCTGTGTGTAAAAGGAGCATCTGAGTGTTCAGGTCTGCTRCTGAAAGTKGTTTTTGTGTCCCTTGGATGGACTMCTTGGTGATCATTAGGCATTGCATCTGTAGATAAAATTAATGTCTGAGTTTAGGAATTAAGAGAAYGTATGGAGGAGAATGTAAAAGACTCCTAGAAACTATCCCATGTTCTCTTTGGATCAGCCCAAGTTAATGTTTCCTGAAACATTTGGAGGCCAGAGAAGCTGATGCTTTCATATGCTGGTCCCAGGGGCCTGATCTGTGCCTGTATCATGCCTGCTTGTTCAGGATACATCATTAAGCCAGTGTGGAATTGCAAAAGGTGGGGTTAGCCTTATTTCCTGGTAGTTTTTTTCCATTCAGTGTAAACCCTGATGTCAAGTTAGTTTTGTTCTTATTCCCTCCTGGTTTGGTTACTTTACAGAAGTGATTGAGCTGAGCTCAGGAGAGGATGATGCCCTCCAAATTGTGGACAGCAGTGACTCTGGCAATGAAGGGGAGGAGGATGGCAGTGAAGAGAGCAGTGGCTCTCATGTGAATGATGCCTTAAATCAGTCAGATGCTCTGGGGCAAGTCATCGTCAACATCAATCATCCACCAAATGAGGAGGACATTTTCCTGGCTCCCCAGCTTGCACATGCAGTGAAACCTCATCAGGTAGGCTTTGTTCGCCTTGAAAATGCAATGAATTCAGGCAAGCCAGCTTTGGAATCTCAGCAGAGCTTTTTTGGTGAGCTCTGTGACCAGTCTGGTTGTGGTGATGSCTGTTGTGGATAGTCAAATGATAAGGCTGAATTAATGGAAGGCCAAGACTCTGTGTAACTTTGGCTACTGTGATTATCAGACCTTTGWATATTTAGATGAAAGTTTTAAAAATACAATTRTATTATAAACAAAYTARTCAACTCTAAKTTAGATTATCTGGCTACAAATTAATTTTGATCTGTTGATGTATACTCAAGAAGTTCTGTGAGCATCTAAAAATACTGAGCTTCTGATCCTTCCCTAGATTAGAGTACTTTAGTGAGTTTAAAACATTCCATTTATATTTTCATGATCCTCATGTACTTGCCACTCTGTAAATACACACCCATCCTGAGCTTTTTTTTTTTTTCTCCCACCATTCTAATATCTCTTCTACTTTTCTGYCTAGATTGGTGGGATCCGATTCCTTTATGACAACTTGGTCGAGTCCTTGGAGAGATTTAAAACCAGCAGTGGGTTTGGGTGTATTTTAGCGCATAGCATGGGCCTGGGCAAGACCATACAGGTCATCTCTTTCTTGGATGTACTTTTTCGGCACACGGAGGCAAAGACTGTTCTTGCCATTGTACCTGTAAGTAGCCACATGAAGGGCTGGCTGAGGGGCTTCCTTGCACTACTTCTTTCTTTGCATARTGAAGGTTGATTATTGCCCCATCACACATCAAGCTCTATCMCATCCTTGCTGCTCTTCTCCCTCTRTCATTATTCCTTGTGTTCCTGRGTTTACATGCTGAGARCTGCTGCTTCCATCTGARCACAGCTGGGTGTCATTCTCTATTCTCATATTTGCTCTTAAAATCCCAAGTGACTCAATTTCAGTTTTAATCCTTCCATGGCTTTTTCAGGTGAATACGCTCCAAAACTGGCTAGCAGAGTTCAACATGTGGCTCCCAGCGCCTGAAAACCTTCCTGCTGATTATAACTCCAAAGAGGTCCAGCCCCGCACCTTCAAAGTCCACATCCTGAATGATGAACACAAGTAGGTGCCAGTAAAAGCTTTTCTGAGCTTTTGGCTCCAGGACCTCTGCTTCTTTCTGGGTCATGTTCCTTGCATGGATCAGGACAGTGCAGTGGTCCTGGGGAATTCTCAGTTCATTAGCTGTGTTCATACACTATCAGCTGAGGTCTTCACCTTCTGTGTGGGTGGTATTTGAATCTGCTGGTGCTACTCCAGCCATGTGTTCTGTTGGCCAGGATCTGGGGTACTGTGGTGGATTGAGTGAAGACAGTGTCTTGATRTGAACCAATTCTGAGCAGGCTGGAAGGCAAGGGAGCCTGGGGGACAGGATTATTGGAGGAGACAGCAACAGGGGATAAACAACTAGAAGWTTACAACCATGTGCTTTAGCAGCTCTTCTGATAATGGTTTTTGCAGAGGCACACTCAACAGCCCTTTAAAAAGGGAGCTCTTGAGTTTGATACACTTTTGGTAATGACAAACTTCAACACCTCGCTTCTTGTAAGGATTTGTCATTCTCARCCCTTCTATCCATGGCGCATAGAAGGCTTTCCCCCCCTCCCCTGTATCAGTTTGCTTCCTAAAGAAATTTCATTCTATCCCTCCTTCTGGTTTGATGGGAGAAAAGTGCTTCAATAAATTGAATGGGTCTTTTTTCTCAGCAGACTTAATCTAGTGATCCAACTTGAAACTGGAGTAAAGTTTACAGTTTGGTTGTTTTGCAGGACAACGGCTGCCCGTGCAAAGGTGGTGAATGACTGGGTGACAGAAGGTGGTGTGCTGCTGATGGGATATGAGATGTATCGTCTCCTCTCACTGAAGAAGTCCTTTGCCACTGGCAGGAAGAAAAGAACAAAGAAACAAACTGGCCCTGTCATTATTGACTTGGATGAGGAAGACCGGCAGCAGGAGCTTCTGAAAGGTGCGAAGTCAGCCCTCAAGAGGGGAGAGTGTGACCCTGCTGTGCAGCTGGCTGTCAGCTGGGGCAGCGCAGGGCAGCAACCTGTAACTTGCTTATAGCATCACTGACATGATCGAACTTTGCTGGGCAGGATTGTGTCTTTGGGAGGCAGAAGGTTGTTGAGCTTTGTCTGAGTCTTTAATTTCTTGAAAGAGCTGGAAGTAAGTGGAATTCAGTACACACTGAACTCTGTGATTTGTCAGTGTGAGATTTGCTGCACTGATATGATGCMATGCAGGTCATCGAGCAGAAATCAAGGGACAGTCATGTTTGCTCATTAYCACCTTTTGCTAAATCAGAACTAGTGTCTACTCACATGTTATCTCCTCCATCAGCCTTGCTCTCTGCACCCATGGATACTGCTCTTTTGTTTTCAGAACYGCCCCTCTTTTGTGAAGTTGGTGACCTTACAAAACCAGAACTTTGCCTTATTTGTCTCTAACTAACACATCATGTTCCTTGTCCTCAGGGATTGAGAAGGCTTTGTCTCGCCCCGGCCCCGATGTGGTTATTTGTGAYGAAGGACACCGGATAAAGAACTGCCATGCCAGCACTTCCCAGGCGCTGAAGAACATCCGCTCGCGCCGGCGGGTGGTGCTGACGGGGTACCCGCTCCAGAACAACCTCATCGAGTACTGGTGCATGGTGGACTTTGTGCGGCCCGACTTCCTGGGCTCACGGCAGGAGTTCAGTAACATGTTTGAGCGGCCCATCCTGAACGGGCAGTGCATTGACAGCACRCCCCAGGACGTGCGGCTGATGCGGTACCGCAGCCACGTCCTGCACAGCCTGCTGGAGGGCTTTGTGCAGAGGTGAGTCCATGGCGGGTTCTCAGGGGTACARTCCCTGCAAACAGCTCCTTCATTCCACATTACCTGGCTTGTTGGCTGAGTTTATGCAGCTAAATCTTGCTGCCTTATGGAATCGTTTAGTTTGGGAGAGACCTGTAAGATCATTAAGTCTGACCGTTAACCCAACACAGCCACCACTAAACCTTGTCCCCCGATTCCACATCTTTGAGTCTTTTAACTTTCTCCAGGGTTAGTGACTCCACCACTTCCCTGAACAGTCTGTTCCAATGTCTGACTACCCTTTCCATGAAGAAGTCTTCTCTAATATACACTCTAAACCTCCCTGGCACAATATGAAGCCATTTTCTTTTGTCCTGTCACTTGTGATCTGGGAGAAGAGGCTGGCCCCCACCTGGGTACAGTCTACTTTTARGCAGCTGTGGAGAGAGGTCAGCCCCCAAGCCTCCTTTTCTCCAAGCTGAGACRCCTCAGCTGTTCCTCTTCAGGCTTGTGCTCCAGACCCTTYCCCAGCTCTGTTGCCTGGATCTGGACAAGCTCCAGCTCCTCAGTGACTTGGAGTGAGGGGCTCAAAACTGAACCCAGGATCTGAGGCAGAGCCTCATCAGTGCTGAGTACCCGGGGAGGGTCATAGCCCTGCTGGCCACACTGTCTCTTATGACTCAGTTTTGCCTCAAGGTTAGAAGTAAAGTTGATTTGCTTTGGTACCATAGGTTCTGCTAATAGAGAAAAACACCTCTAAATGCCCCAGAGTGACCTCAGATTTATTTTGATGGCTTAATAGTTAATTCGGACTTGCACTTTTTGGCATCTTCTACTCAAGGATCTGAAAGTGTTTCATGAAAGTGATAAGAAAAGTGACAGTGACTTCAACCACTCTGGAAAAAAATCAGCTTTTCTTCTGAGATGAGGATCCTAAGATTCTGGCCTGGAGTGTCTTAATTATTGGCAGAGCTGAAAACAGACTTTAGATCTTATTTCTGGTTTTCAGCTACCATGGAAAACAGGACTTTCATCATGCTCTTAACACTGTGACCTATGATAGAAGATTGTAATGTTTAAGATCTTTGTAATTGTTTTTAAATTTGCTATTTGGCTGCAGGAGAGTATCTTGGAAGTCTCCTGGATTAGAGAAACATGCAATTTAGAGGTCCTTCTCCCTGCAGCCGGGTGGGCAAGAAGTCAAAATCTTACCCTACAGGCAGTCACACAGAGATCATTTTGGGAAATTCCCTTCCCTGTATTAATTTCACTCTTTTTATTTCCTCCACAGGCGAGGCCACAATGTTCTGAAGGTTCAGCTCCCATCTAAGGAAGAACACGTGATTCTGGTACGTCTGTCCAAGATCCAGCGGGCCCTTTACACAGAGTTCATGAACCGGTTCCGAGATGCGGGCAACAGTGGCTGGCTGGGGCTGAACCCACTCAAAGCTTTCTGTGTCTGTTGTAAGGTAGGTTTTGGCAGAAGATGCAAAGAAATGTTCTAATATGTTGGGGAAAGGGGAATATAAGTCAACAGAGGAGGTGAAAGTGTGGTTGACCAGGGACATAATCTCTCCCCAGAGTGCTCTGCAGTGGTTCAACAGTATTGTTGTCTTTGCTTCCAGAACAGGGGTGCAGGGATGTCTCTTTCAARCTGTGCAAGAAACCTGCTGTCATCAGCTGAAACAGTCTGGGCTGATATCTTAAACTGCATGASCTCACCTGCTGCAGTGCAGACAGGCAGCTTCCTCTGYCTTTGTGCTKWGCACTGTGGCCTCCTGGTTTGTTSTCAAGGAAGGAATTGGGCACTTCTAAAGATATGAGAGAAAGAAGAAGTAGCTCTTTCTTTTGAATAGCTGTGGAGGCTTTCAGGTCACAATCAGTGCAGGTCTAACCACTTTCTTTCCTTATGCCTTCAGATCTGGAACCATCCAGATGTGTTGTATGAAGCTCTGCAAAAGGAGAATCTGGCAAACGAGCAGGATTTGGATGTGGATGACCTTGGCAGTGCAAGCACTAATTCCCGCTGCCAGCCTCAGGGAGTTAAAGTCAAAACAGAGAGTAATGCTTTGGCATCACCAGTAGGAGAAGCTACTAATAGCAAGTTCCTCCAGAGTGTTGGCTTCAACCCTTTTCAGGAGAGAGCAAATCAGGTCGTAACTTACGAGTGGGTGAGTGTCACTGCTGGAAAAGTCTTCATTTGGAGAGTCTGAAAGACTGGACCTTTTTGTTAGGGCAGTTTGCTGAAGGAGAGCAAGGAGAAGACTCTTCTGTTTGAGTTGTGGGTTTCTCTTATGTTTTCTTTATCACAGAGCATCTTGGTAAGCAGATCTGAATGGTGCTAGGAGGGGTTTGTGATTCTCATGAGGCAGAAGTGCAGGCAGCACTCATGCCATTGCTCTCATCTGACCAAAAAGGCCATGGACTTCATTATTCCAAATAAAGGTGTCTGGATGAAGTTTGATCTAAATAAGATGGTGGTAAATCTAGAAGGATGGAAGAATGCTCTTGAGATGAAAGAATCATGACAGGTTAAGAGGACACTTAYTCATCAAAGAAGTTTGTCATTTGGAGCTTCTGGAATGGGAGGTAGCAGCAGTAGTTGGGAGTAACATTGCCACCTCAGACATCTGGATGTAAATAACCTCATTGCCATGATTTATTTCTCTCRCCTTGAGCCAGGGTTGTTAAACTAAACAAGAAATTAGCAACTCCACCTATAATAGTCTTCTGTTTCTCGGTAGGCCAAAGACATCTTGTGTGATTACCAGACGGGAGTCCTGGAGAACTCACCCAAGATGGTGTTACTTTTCCACCTAATTGAGGAAAGCGTGAAGCTTGGAGACAAGATCTTGGTCTTCAGGTAAGCAGAGTATCGACAACTGATCCTACAATCCTTTAATACTGGAGTAGTTGGATCTGCCCTGGAACTAGAAGGTTGTTACACAGGGTGAATGGTGTGGCTGTTCCCCTTTTCTCCTTTGTTGTATTAGTGTTGATTTTYATCCATTGATTTTATACTTCTACCACTGTCACTTTTACTACTGAGGGCTGTGCTGCACAAACAGGGTTTGGCAATCATCAGCRCTGTCATGGTTGGGGAAGGGTTCTGATGCTCCACTTTTGCTGCTGGAGAGCATTTTCCTGAACAGAGATCTTGGTTTTGCAGCCAGAGTTTGTCCACCTTATCTGTCATTGAAGAGTTTTTGGCAAAGAGACCGATGCCGAGCCCTCCAGGCTCAGATGGAGGCGTTCATAACTGGGTCCGAAACATCAGCTACTACAGTGAGTGCMGTCAGTCCTCCTCTCTTTTGTTGTGACACTGTTTGATCCTGTGAAGAACTAATTCCTGAAAATCATCCACCATCTTCTTTTARTTGTCTTTGGGTGTGAAAATGCTCTGCTGAAGCATTCTTCTGATGAACCTTTTTCAGACTGTTCTTACTTTAGTTGTTTTGGAAGACAATGTCAGTTGGATAGCAGCTAACCAGTAATTTCCAAATCTTCTTCTGACATCTTTGTTCGAAGATGTTAGACATCTTTGACATCTYACACACTACTGCTTTTTAAAAGTTGCAAAAGATACTTTTGGTTCCTGTTGGCTATTTGCTAGATCTTGCTTCCAAAACCAGAATCACTGTGAAACGCTTTCACTTGCTCAAGGCTGTGAATTCCTCTTCCTTCTTCCATGGTTTTAAATCTTGTTCTGGTGTGGAATTGTTGCTKTGTGTGGCTACTTTACAGGCCAGGACTGAGAGGAGTGGTGGATGTGGTGTTCCTGATATTTGCAGAGCTGCCAGAAGCAAGCTGCTGCCCAGCAACAGAGACATGACACCCCCAGCRCTCTCTGTGCTCAGTTCTAGTTTCTGAGGGTTTGCCAAAGGCTTTACAATTTTGATTTCTCTCGATTCCTGGAGCTTCCTGCATGCATGAGGCCTTTGTTCCTGCTGATCCTGCTTGTTATCCATCTTGCCTAAAGCAGAGCCTTAATGCACTAAATGTGTTGTAGTGCTCCCAGGTCTGGCTTTSACAAGCTTGAGTAATGTTTTACTTGACCTTTCAGTTGAACAAGTCCCACGCTGCCTGGCTGCATTTCACCTGCCTGGCTGGGCATATTACARGTACACAGTGGCCCAGTTGAGATCCTGGAGTACATGGCTTGAGAAGATCCAGAACTGCTTTGGAACCAGTTTCAAAGATCAGTGTTTGGAAAGTGGGTTTGTTCTAATAGAAATCCCCCAAACACACAGAGCTTTTAGATGYATCTTTAATTTCCTTCTCAGGACTGGATGGCAGCACCTCTGCCTCGGAAAGGGAACGTCTGATTAACCAGTTCAATGATCCCAGCAACACCTCTGTTTGGCTCTTCCTTTTGTCCACACGGTGAGTTGGCTGGAGCAGAACAGCACAGGGGAGGACTCATTCTGGTGTTCTGGATGCGTGTGGGTTTTCACTTCTTAACTTCCTTTGTAATGTGCTCTCCATGCTATGAGAGTGCCATCTGCTTCTGACTTCCCYAGGGATGTAGGATTTCACCYTTAGGCCTCTGCAACAGCTTAACAYTCTTGGAAACCAAACTTGGGTTTAAAGTTTGACTGGAGAAAACTTTCCATAGACCCTTTATGGACTCTTGGCTGTGATGGTTATCCCTGCCTAGAACTTTTGGAAATTGGCCAGGGCAGCAGTTTGAAATTTGCCTTAATTTTGCAGTGCTGGGTGTTTGGGTGTCAACCTCATTGGAGCAAACAGAGTGGTGGTGTTTGATGCCTCCTGGAACCCGTGCCACGATGCCCAGGCTGTGTGCCGGGTGTACCGCTATGGGCAGAAGAAGCCGTGCCACATCTACAGACTGGTTTCTGATTACACCCTGGAGAAGAAGATCTACGACCGTCAGATCTCCAAGCAGGGCATGTCAGGTAAGTGGATGAACACAATATTCCACCCTCAGCTTTCACTCTGTTCAGCTCCTCTAAGTCCTGCTTTTGTGGGTTTTGTAGCTTAGTTTTTCAAGGCTGAAAATCAGACAAAGAGGTGACAGGCACTATCCTAGGGCTATGTTTGATGTTTGAGTTGGCAGTGACATGGGATCCTGTAAGAAATTCATGGTGGTAGAGCCAGCATCCTGCAGCAAGGTTGTGGTCCCAGTCCACTGCGGTGCCATTTACTTTCCCTGCTTCTCTTCTGGCTGCTGCAACAGACTGGAGACTCGGGGGTGTCTCGCTGTGACACTGCTCATTGTGTTTTTCCCTGTGCCTGGGTATTGCTCATCTTCAACTGTGTGTTACTGCTTAAATAGCTCTGTATTTCCATTTTTCTTGAAGTAAAAGAGGGAAAATAGCTACGTTAAGACATATATTGATACCTTTGACTGATAGTGCTTACTTTAGAGCCAAAAATAACTAATTGATTGCAGTTCTGACCTGTCTTGGTACCAAAGGTATCTTTTGTACTGGCTCATGCCAGTTGTCAAGTTGCTCTCATAGAGTGTGCAGCTGAGGGGTTGTGGTGACCCAAAGAGAGCTCTTTTTTTGCTCAAAACCCAACTCCAGAGGCAGCAGCCCAGTGTGATTGGCTCAGTTTTCTGTTGTGCATTCGAGGTGGAGTCCCCTGGCAGCTGGCCTGGCTCCCAGGAGAGTCCTGGATAGAGGTGTTCTCTCCATGTGCTCCCATTTGACCTGTGTGCAGGAGGGAATKTTCAAGGAAAACATTCAGGTTTTTRTGAGTGAGGGAATGTGACTGCTTTTCTGAGCTTTCAACTTTAGAACATAGTTATTAATTGGAGCCTTTTTGATAGGATTTGTGGGAGAACACATAGTGATGTGGCTGCAGGCCTGTCCCAGGACATGCATGTTTACAGCCTTGGGACACTATCTGTAATTAATTTTGTGTTCCAGTTTGCCAGGAGCTCTGTGACCTGCACAGCTTTGCTGTGACAGACACTTGTCAGCCTGACTTGGTCAAACAGGTTCAGCTCTGAACTTGATGATTTTTCTCCCTGCCCTGACATTTACAGAATACTTCTGAGGATTGTGTAGATTGCAAGGAGGGAGCTGTGTTAGGACAGAAGTGTCAGAAGGGCAATAGGAAAGCAGTACTGATCTCTTCCCTTCTCTGCTCACTGCATTCCCTGTCTTTTCCAGATCGGGTGGTGGATGATCTGAACCCAGTGCTGAACTTCACTCGACGGGAGGTGGAGAACCTGCTGCATTTTGTGGAAGAAGAATCTGACCCTGCTCAGCTCTCCCTCAATCTGAGCAAGATGAAGGAATCTGTTCTACAATTAGCCTGTCTCAAGTATCCTCACCTCATCACCAAGGTAAGACCAGCCTGCTTCCTTGCTGGCACTGCACTGCACAGGCAGGAGAGGGCCTGGAGGAGTCTGCCAGTGTGATGGGGCCATAGTGGCAAGAAGGATTCACCTGGGTGCTGGTGGGAATGGGCAGTTTTCTAGAGAGGACCCAAAGATCCCTGCTCTTCCCTGTGATATCTTCCACTCATCTAGAAATACCTYTGTTCTGTACAGGTTTGGGGACAGGTTGTCAGGCACCCCTTTCTTCAGCTTGGTGCTGGATATGAAGGTGGCAGTGGAATATCCCAGCTTGCTGCCAGCTCCTTTCCTGGGATGACTTTAAACCAAAGCTGGGAGAAGGCAGCACTGGCCTGTGCTCTCAGGAGTGTCACTGGTGGGGTGGTACTGCAGAGTGGGCCTGTGCCAGGTGCTGTGGGGCTCTGGGGTCTGTTTGACATTGTGGCAGGCTCAGTTCTTGTGTTCTTGGCCTGGTCAATGCTCCTGGGTTTTGCTGTGTGCTGTGGTAAGTGATGGCCTTGGCTGGGCGGGTGATGCCATTAGCTGACTGTCACCCTTCAAGATGAGCCCTGGTCACATCCACAGCGCTGCCCCTCGTGTGCTTTGCCGTGGCCACCTCTGCCAGCCTGGCAAGGAGCCAGGCTGTCTGGGAATGGGCGGCTGCCGTTCGGGGTGTGCTGGTTCCCTCTTGCGGTGTGTGGGTGCCAGAACCGCGGTGCTGTGGGGTTGCAGGAGCCTTTTCAGCACGAGTCACTGCTGATCGACCGGAAGGAGCACAAGCTGACCAAGGCAGAGAAGAAGGCAGCSAAGAAGAGCTATGAGGAGGAAAAGCGAGCATCCGTCCCCTACACCCGGCCGTCCTACGCACAGTATTACCCAGCCAGTGACCAGAGTCTGACGAGCATCCCTGCCTTTAGCCAGAGGAACTGGTGAGCACCTGCCCCTTCCCTTCTCCCCATGCTRTAGACATGAAATGAGGGGGCAGAGGATGGTTGTTCCTGTGGGGTGGGCGCTGCACTCTCCTCCCTCCTCTCTCACTAGGCGACCAGCCCTCAAGGGTGAGGACAAACCGGTGGCAAGTGTCCGCCCAGTTCAGTCYACCCCCATTCCAATGATGCCCCGGCATGTCCCCATGGGCGGTGCAGGATCAACCTCAAGTTCCAACCCTGCTGTCAACTTTCCCATCAACTATCTACAGCGAGCTGGTGTCTTTGTGCAGAAGATTGTTACCACCACGGGTGAGTTGCTGCTGCTCACAGTGGGTTGGGTTGCAATGGCCATGGTAAATTGAGGTTGCYTGTGGTGAACTGAGGATCAGGGTGAGTTGTTGATGCCCACATGGGCTGTGGGTACCTGGGCATCAGAGCCAAAGATACTGTGTCTCTGCATTTGAGTGGTTCCCCTGTGCCTGGAGGACTTTCCCTGCAGATGTGCAAGAGCCATGGACCTGGTGGATTGTTCAGAGTGAACTTKCCCCTGATAGGACCTGCAATACTGTCACTGCTGGTCCTGGAGATGCTGTGACATGACAGCATGGTTTTTGCTTCCTTGGAGCCCTCTGCTGTCTTCCTGTGCTGTGTAGAAGTTAAACCCAGGGTTTGCTTATAGCACAGCACATAGGGCAGACAGACAGACAGCTGCACTGCAAAAAAGGGGGTTGGTGGATGCACTTGCCCTCTCCTGACTGCAGCAAGAGTATAGTTTAATGGACAGTATTCCATTTGTTTCCCCATTGCCAGATATTGTGATTCCGGGTACAAACACATCCACTGATGTACAGGCGAGAATCAGTGCTGGCGAGAGCATCCACATCATCCGAGGGACAAAAGGTAATTCTGTCCTGCTAAGACTTGTGGATAACATCTTAGCCAGTGCTAATTAGGAGAGAAAATTATGTAAAGGCATGAATCAATCCCTTGAGAAAAAAAAAGAAACAAAAGGCGAGGAGATCTAGAATTTGCRATGGCTCTGTTCAGCCCATGCTCTGGGTGTGCTGATGCTGCAGGGCTATTGCAGCTGAGAAAAGTTGCTGAACTTCGTGGCTCAATTCTTCCTTCTCCCAACACTCACTGCAAGTCCTGAGGCAGCCAACACTCCCTGGTTCTCCCAGTGCACTGTTTCAGGTGTGAAGTTCTGCATTTCCCACTGGCAGCACATGGGGAGGGGGGTGATTTCCAGTCCAGGAAAGCTGAAAGGGTGGAAGTGAARAGTTAGGAAAGGGTAGGAGCCCCCCACTGATCTCCCTGCATGATCTGGTCTGGGTCTGTGCAGCACTGCTGCCCTATTTCTGCCCAAGCAGCCTTGCAGCCTCACAGATCCAGGTCCTGAGCTGAGACTGGAGTTCTAATGAAGTTGTTGAAGGAAGTTGTCCTGCCTCTGTTCCAGGGACGTATATCCGGACCAGYGATGGTCGGATTTTTGCTATACGGACCACTGGGAAGCCAAAGGGCAATGAAGACCGTCGGACAGCTGCCTCAGGTAGGGGATTGTGGCTGCTGTGTGGAGCTTACCTGTGGGCTTTCCTACTGGAGTGTCTGGGGCAGTATTCCCTGGTGTATTCCATCATGTCCGCCATCTCCCTGAGATACTCCCACCTTCCTTTCCACTGTTGCCTCTTGACCCGCAGCTTTTTCTCTGCARTAGTCTTTCTCACCGGCCCCATCTCCTTGTTTCCAGGCTCCCAGAGCTCTTCCCTGGAGTCCACGAGCAATGGCAGACACAGTGCCTCATCCCCGCAGCTCCCCAGCACGGAGGAGCTCACTCGGCCCATCTCCCCCGACAGCCCCGAGATCATCAGCGAGCTGCAGCAGTACGCGGAGGCGGCGGCCGCRCGCGAGTCCCGCCACAGCTCTCCCAGCACCAACGCGGCGCAGGGCCACGCCGCCCGCACGGACCCCGCGCCCGGCACCGCCGCCCGGGGAGCAGAGCAGCGCCTGGGGGTTCACTGCGTGGCTCCCTCCGTGTCCTCGGCCCTGCCGGCCACCAGCCAGCACGGYGACGCCCACCCGGTGTTGGACTTACGGGGCAACAAGCGCAAGTCAACGTCGCCATCGGCTTCAGAGGAGCAGTCCCGGAGGCAGCAGAAGAAGCGCCAGTTGCCATCGTCCGTGCAGCCCTACGAACACGGGTACCCCGTCTCTGGTGGGTTCACCATGCCTCCTGTCTCTTTAAACCACAACCTAACCCATCCATTTGCCTCCCAGCCAGGAAACTCCTTGTAYATGGGCACTGGCTCCTCTTATTACCAGCTGCCCAATTTACTCCCAGACCCTCATCTGGTGTTCCCTGTGACTACTGACCCTCTGCTGACAGCCGGCACCGCCAGCTCTTCTGCTGCTACCTCAGCCACCGCCAGCGTCCCCTCATTCATGCTAAACCCTTCTCTGGCAGGGGTGCTGCCCAATTACTCGCTTCCCTTCACGCAGTCACTCCTGCCCGAGCCCAGGATGTTCGCTCCTTTCCCAGCCCCCGTCTTGCCTAGCAGCCTTCCCAGGAGCATGGCATCTGCCTACCCTGGCTACATGTCCCCTCACTCGGGCTACCCGGCTGGGGGTCTCCTTCGGTCCCAGGTGCCTCAGTTTGAACCCCAGGAGGTCCCAGAGGTGGGATGCAGCTCTAATGACGAGGACAAAGACGATGATGTCATAGAGATCACAGGGAAATAAAAAGGCCTGGCTCCTGCTCGGTCTCAGCTCTGCCAGGAGGCAAAAGTTGCAGGACCTTTTTGGGAGTCAGGATTTCCCCTCTGGGCCACGGCAGTGGGTGGAGAAGGATGCAAAGGGTGTGGTGTGGGGGTGGCTTTGTTCTTTTCGTTTTGTTTTGTTRTTTTYTAGTGTCAAGGGTAAGAATTGTATTAGGGGCTGGGACATGGGAAAGGTATAGAGTGGACCTGTGAGGGCCAGGGGAGCAAGAGCCAGGGGAGGAGGGAAGCAGCAATGCAAACTGTAGGAGTGCCTCCCCCCACGCTCTGTCTGTCTGTCTGTCTCTGTTCTCTGTCTTGTCTGGCCGTGGAGGCTTGGTGTTGTGAGTCACTGCCCTTCTCAGGCCTGGAGGCGCGGGCTTGACCGCTGGCAGGGCCGAGCTCCCTCTCACATGAACTGCCTTATCTGTGAACTTCTCTCACTGCAAGAGGGGTGGGCCGGGGGGTGACTCCACCAGAGGTTGGGGACAAAGTGTTTTTAATGGGGAGGGAGTGGGGAGGCTTCTACATTGTGTATGTTGGGGCAGGGAGGGAGGGGATTGTTGTCAAAAAAAAAGAAGAAAGAAAAAAAAAAGATAAAAAAAAGAAAATACCCCACAATTTGTCACCCTCTTCAAATTCACATGAGACTAGTATGAGGGCTYCAGGCAGGCTCCTGTGCCTGGGCTCTTGTTGGGGTTTCCCCCAGGCCCTTCTTTAGGGTCCCATCCAAGGTAGGTTGGCCCTGTGGGTCTGATGCCATCTCTGTGCCAGGCCAGATGAGTGGAGCAATCCCACATGTCTTGGTGGCCATCAGAGGGGAATCCTGGTGACTTCCCCATCTCCTCCCAGGCTGTGTGAAGGCCACGTCTCACCCTGCTGTGGCCCACCAGATCCAGGGCTGGGTGGGCTCACTACTGCTTCTGAACAGCRCTAGGCAGTGGAGAAGGTTGGGAGGGGACGCTGGACCAGTGCCAGTTGCTGTTGAATCTGTGACTGGAGGGACTTTCCTCTGCACAGAATCTCTACGTTAATTTATTTCATGAAGGCATAATATTTATTGTCTGGGGGAGTCTTTCTTTCTACTTTTAAATTAATTTCCATATTAAAAAAATAAAAAGCTGGCCTCCATCATGCAGTAGTCACTTGTTGGATTGTCTGTGTGGGGAGAAGCAGCCGGTTGACCAAAGCCCAGCCTAGGAGCAGGGCCAGCTGTGGAGGTGGCCTGTGGCTCACKCGGGTGGCACCAGTTGGATGTGTCCCATCAGGGGTTCTGCCAGAGCAGGAGCTGCTCTGGGTGCTGCACAGCCAGAGGGAGGATGGAATCCTCTTGTCACGGGGCAGGTGGAGGAGCACGTGTGGAGCCTGCTGTGCTCGTTCCCAGTGGGAAGGAGGAGAGCTGTGAGGTGTGTGGAGTGGGGCAAACAGAGCTCTTGCTGGGGAAGTGCCTTTCCCCACACAGGGAGTGACCCCCTGCTCAGCCCCACCAGTGCAGAGCCTGGCCCTGGCCCTGCCAGCGAGCACAGTCTGCTCCTCAGGGCCAGGGCTCCTAGGGAGAGGCTGGGATACCCAGGTGCAGCCTTGGAGCATGTGACTGCGTGTGTGAACACACTAGGATGGACACCTGAAATCCGGGAACCTCCGTGTCACGTCTGGGTGTCACCATGCAGGAGCTGTGCTCRCCTGCCTTGGATGGCCCTGGAGCTGGTGGTAGCCTGTAGGGGACCCCTAGACCATGGAARCTGCAGTCACTGGTGTTTGCTGGGACCAACTAGATGTAGGAAAGGGCAGGATGTCCTGACATCCTCCACCAAAGGGGTGCTGGAAGATGGGGACCTCCCTTCCTGAGAGAGAGAGAGGGGTGTGTGTGCACGCGTGTGTTACGGAAACATAATAAAAAATGTTACGGGGCTTTCCTAGTGTCTTTCTCTGTTTAATGGACATTGTYTGTCAAACATAACCACACCATTCATAGAAGCCTTAGATCAACAGTTTAGCTATGCAAATTATTTTAATTATTTTTTAAAAAAAAACAAACATTAAAATAGTGCTTTCTTCTTTAACATATCCTAGGAGTTGAAAACCGAGGGGTTCTGAGCAAACTGCTGGACAACTTGTCTTTGGATGCACCATGGAAATAAAAATCAAACCCCCCCACAAAAGTAACAAAGCAAATTAACTGATGGTGTTCATGCAAGTTTCTCCAAAGACTTGACAGTGCTGCATCTGTGAGTCATGCCCTCCTGTGCTCTGTGTGTCCACCTCATGCACTACCCTGTGACACTGATTGTATGACCAGCTTGCCCAGATGTCCGTTGCATCCCTGTGAGGCTGTCAGTTTTCCGGTGGATTTGGGGAATGGAYCTAGGCAAGGGCTTTCCTTGTCGAGAGTAGCAAGTGTTGAGAGCTGCGGGTGCGTGTGGGAGGCGGGAAGGTGAGCAGAGCCCCCAGAGCCCTGCGACAGCCCCAGCCCTTCCTGTGGGGTCAGGGYAGTGGGGCTTATCCAAGGGACCCTTCCGCGTCATCTCTGAACGGGACCTGTGCTGGGACAAGGTGTGGATGTGGTTGGGGGCAATGAGCACCGTGGTCTGGATGTGGTACTGGTGGCTGCACACCATTTTCTCTGCTCCTCGCCTCTCCAGGAGAGCACCCAGGGCTTCCATAGCAGGCCCTGGCACATTCCCGTGCTGTCCCCTGATGTTCTCCTGTGGTTCCCCAGCAGCGCCTGGGCTCTGTGGCTGTAGGAGCTGGGGGTGGCTGGCACTCTGCTGCTGCAGCGTGCAGAATGTGCCCTGGCTGGCTGGCTGTKAACCCAGCACCAGGATGAGCTGTGAGGGCTCTTCCGGCTCCTGTGCGCCATGGCAGCTTGGAGACTCCTTGGCACTGCTGTGGTGTGGCTGTCCTGGCTGTGACCTGCCACCGGCAAACATCTGCAGCCCCAGGCAGCCACAGCACAGGGGCCCTGCACAGCGAGTGCCCAAGAGCAGCCCCAGCCCCAGCTCTGCCCTGCCACAGCCCTGGGCACCCCTTCGGGAGGGGATGGGTCCCCTGGGCCCTGGCAGAGCCTTGGTCGAGGGGTGGTCGTGATGCCCTGCCCACAGGGCTCCCCTGGGAGCTGGCACTGGCTCGGGCTGCACTCCCTCAGTGCCATGGGCAGGATTTCCTCTGCCCCACAGAAGCCATGGGGGGAGGTGATTTATCCCGAGTGGAGGGAGCTCTCSAAGCCCTAAAACTCCCCTCCCGTGGGCCCTGCTCTTCTCCCTCATCTGCTCTCCCCAGAGGATTCTCCTCTCCAGCGTGCGATTCTGCTGCAGAGAGTCCTCTCTTGGTTTTTCTGAGCCTGGAACAGGGGCTTTCTTTCCCTGCGTGGGTTAAATTTTTCTTTTGCTGCTGAATTTCTGTCTCCAAATGACCTGATGGGAAGCAGCTGCCAGTTCTCAGAGGGGCTGTGGGTGACACTGAAGGTAGCAGTGCAGGACTCTCTGCACAGGGTTTTGGACAGTAAGGAAGATTTCCAACCACAGCCCAAGGCCAGGGCAGATCTGCAGGGCCTCAAGAGTGGTCAGCTGCCCTCCATGCTGGCACCCAACCCTCAGCCCTTCCCTTTGGTGGGTGGTTTCCACTCCTGGGACAGTCAGGTGAAGGCTGGGTACCACCGTGGGACAGTGCCATGGGCATCGGGGGCTGCTGCTGCTCCGTGCCCTGGGCTTGGTGGGTTTGTTGCCCCCACTGCTGGTGGAGCTCTTGGGGCTTCCTGGGAGGCTGCAGAGTAGGGGCAACACAGCCCAGCCTGGCCCACGTTGGACAGGATCTGCTCCATACTGTCTTGGAGTGTCTGATAGGATGGGGGGATTGCGTGCAGCTACTTGGAGAAAGCAAATATTACGGCAAGCAAAGGTGGGATTTCCATGGGGGCTTCACTAGAAATTATGTGTATTTTGACTTAATGATGTCAGTGAATCATAAAATGGTTTGGGCTGGAAGGGACCTTAAAAATTGTCTTGTTCCAGCCCCCCTGCCATGGGCAGGGACACCTTCCACTAGACCAGGTTGCTCCAAGCCCCATCCAGCCTGGCCTTGGACATTTTCAGGGATGGGGCATCCACAGCTTCTCTGGGCAACAAATTCGAGTGGCTGAATGCACGAGAATTGCTGCTGGTTTGAGGGTGGCTTCCAGGCCAACAGGGACAGGTACAGCAAACACCTTCACAGCTGCTGTCTCTTGCCACTCTGGAATAAATTTTATTGATCCAATCTTGGAAGGACCGAGGGTGGGGGAGGGCTGGGGCGGGGGGCAGAGGTTGAACAGGGACCTTAGTTCAGCTAGATTTCAGTGAGGGGATGGCTCCTTGCACCTCAGAGCAAGTGCTCCCGGAGATGGGGCAAGTGAGGGAGAGCAACCTCTGCCACCTCCCAGACCACCAGCACTGCCTCAGCTGCTTCGTGGTACCCAGCTCGGAGCTGGAGTCTGGCAAATCCATGGGAGCCTGAAGGAATCCATCACTGAGTCTCATATGGGGTTTTCTGTTGGTTTGGGTTTCTTTTCCTTTTTTTTTTTTTTTTTTTTTTTTTTTTTTTTTTTTTTTTTTTTTTTTTTTTTTTTTTACTACCGCCTTAGTTTGTGGCCTGTCTTGTTGTGGTTGGAAAGAGGAGTATTGCTAGCAGGGTGGGTTGGTCGGTTGGCCCCACGCATAATCATGTGCTTCCCTCTTCTCTCTGTTGAACGAGATGTGCTCGCCTGATCACCCAGAACAGAGACTTTGAACAATTTGTTGTTTATATGATGTATTTATTTTTACTTGTGTTTCATGTCATTTTTTTAAAAAATAATAAATTGTAAGTTGGTATAACTGCCTGTTGCTTCTCTTTTTTTAAATTTTCTTTTCCTCAGGTAAAATCAATGTCAAAATTTAAAAAAGAAAGCAATGTGGGTTGGAACTGGGTTGGGCATGAGCATCTCTGCACATCTGGAGCCCGGGCTCAGCCAGCAGGTGTGTCCTGCAGCCTCCAGCGGTGCCTGGGCTGTGTCCACACCCCAGAGACCCCCGGTGTGTCCTGCAGCCTCCAGCGGTGCCTGGGCTCTGTCCACACCCCGGAGATCCCCGGTGTGTCCTGCAGCCTCCAGCGGTGCCTGGGCTCTGTCCATCCCCTGGCAGACCCCAGGTGTGTCCCGCTGCCMTCCAGAGGCGCCGTGCCGGGGCTGGGTCTGTGGGTGTCAGGGAACCAGTGGCTCTGCTGGGTCTTGCCCCTCCCTGTCTTCTGTGCTTATTATTGCTGCTGCTGGTCGTCAGTAGGGGCCGGGGGAAAACAAGGAYAATAAATATTCTGCAGGTAAAGAGCTTTGAGTCTCGGAGAGCCAGGGCGGGCCCCGTGGGGCTGGCGGGGTTGAGGTAGTAACAGCGAGGCGGTTCTGCACGGGAAGGCGAGAGGCGTTCCGGAGCTGGTGCCCACACGGAGAAGGGCCCTGGAGAGAGCGGGAGGAGCTGCGGGCAGCCCTGGCTCCCTGTGCCCCTCACAGGCGCTGGGGGTGCCGCCGCACCCGGCCGTTCTTGCTGTCCGGGGACGGGTGCTGCCACTTGTGCCAGGCTCGCTGCCGCTGGCGCTCCTGCAGCCGCAGGGCATTGCAGTAGGCGTCCAGGCTGGTGCCCGGTGCCCCCAGGGCCCGCGGGAAGCCCTTGGAGCCCGGGTGCAGGTCAATCCGGGCCCGGGGGCTCTGGTGGGTCCCTCCCAGCTCGGCCCCCTTGCTCCGTCTGTAGGGTGGCAGCTCCATGGCCTCGTGTCCGATGACGCGAAGGCTGTAGCGGGTCAGGGGCCGGGAGAAGGAACGCTCCACCGCCTGGCATTCGTAGGTGCCCGTGTCCTCCCTTGCCAGCTGGCGGATCAGCAGCCCTTGCTCCAGCACCAAGAAATGCCCGTTGTTCCTGACCTGGAGCGAAGGCAGAGCCGTGGCTCAGTCCTTGGGGATGGAGTCCCCCTGCTCCCCGTCCCCGCTGCCCTGTCCCCGTACCTCGCTCGGGGCTGTCTCCTCGCCGTGCCGCGCCAGCCACCGGATCGCGGTCTGCGGGGAGCGCGCCASGCACTCGAGGAAGGTCGAGTTCTTCTCCACCCCAAAAACCACCTTCTCCACCGCAGCAGTCCCTGTGCAGGGGAAGGGGTGAGTACCCTGCGTGGTGGTTGTGTGGCAGGAGAGAGGCAGGGCAGCACGGAGCACCAGCTCGCCGTGGGAGCGCTGGTTTCCCAGAGCGGTGCCGGCCCCCTCCTGGGCATGGCGCTCCCTGGGCACAGCTGGCTGCCCCAGCCGGGGATGCTCTCACCCTCTGCCCTGTCCTGGCACTGGCTGAGCGGGTCCGCCTTCAGCACGTCCTGGCAGCGGGCACGCCTGGGAGAGAGCAGACAGCGCTGTGGCTGAACCACCCCTRCCTGTGGGACCCCTCCGTGACAGTGCAGCCAGGAAGGGAGACSGGGAAAGGGGGGGACAGGCAGGCGGTGTGGCAGTAGGGTCTGGTTGGTGGGTAAAATTCCAGGGCTGACGCTTGTCCTCCCTGCTSTAAACAGCATCACTTTCTAGGGGGATGCAGGGCTGGCGCGGGCACACACTCACCTCTTCTCGGTGAGCAGGTGYGGGGCACAGGTCTGGCTGTCCCAGGTGCAGTAGGGATCCCTGGCCAGGCAGCAGTCGGTGCAGGTTTTGCCGTAGAGCTCGCAGCGGTACAGGGAGAGCTGGAGCAGCCCGTGCGTGCTGCTCACAAACAGCTCCTGCTGCTCGGACAAGAGGGACAGAGGCAGTCAGAGCACACGACCCCCTGCCCCGTGCTGGAATAGGGGCACTGGGGGACAGCAGGAGTGAGAGACAGAGCCTGCCACCCCCTTAACGCTCTGGCAGGATCCCGTTTCCTAAATGTGCACGCCCTGGGGCCGGGGGGCCCGTCAGAGTGGCTGGGACCRGCTGCTGTYGGTCCCTGTTSRTGGGCTGCTTTAGGGAGAAGCAGGMGGGAGACTCACCCGCTTTGGTGACAACTTCATGTCCAGGATGGGAGAAGGCACCTGGAGGGAAAGGAAGAAGGTGCTGCAGCCATGTCAGTGCCTCCTGGTGCCCCAGCCTGCCAAGTAGGATTGTGTTCCCAGGGGTTGCAGGACGCCAGCACCGTGGGCCGGGTCCCTGGTCACAGCTCCGTGCAAGGAGCCTGGGYTGGCTCTGCCCAGCAGCCCTGCTTGCAAACCTGGGCTCAGCCCTCCCATTTCAGTGCGGGCTCCAATGTGCCATCCACATCCCCCTCAGGGACTGGAGGGGAGCTGGAAAATGGCTTTGCTCCAGTCCCACTGGCTCCCCTCGCTGCCTGTAGCATTCCYTGCTGCCCAGGGCGGGTGGGAGTCCCCAGCAGTGAGGTGAGACCACCCTGGCAGTGGTCAGTGACGGGCTGCAGAGCCTGCAGGGAGAGTGCCACGGCCACAGGAGGCTGTGTGATCCGGCCACTGTGCTCCAGCCCCGTGGTGCCACCCTGGCTGCCTGTACCTTGGTGACGCTGATCTCCTCCAGGCTGATCACCTCGGGCCCACGGCTCACCCCGCCCGCCAGTCCCACCTTCAGGACTTTGCCGTCATCTGTGAAGGCAGCGAGAGGAGGAGCTGTCAGGGCTGGGATCGCCCYGGGCTAGCGGAACCAGTGTCACACACTGTCCCCAGAGCTGGGTGAGCACCCACCTGTGCCGAGGAAGAGCACGTCGTGGTGCCGGCTCTCCGTGTCCAGCCGGTGCACCAGCAGCCGCCGCAGCCGGTAGGGCACATTGACCCGGAGCAGCACGGGCTGCCGGCCCTGCGGGTACACGGGCTCCCACATCAGCTGGTGGCCGCGCATGAAGCTGATCACCTCGTCGGGAAAGTCCTTGGTGGAGCGCACCAGGGGGTCGTAGGTCTCACTGGGACACTGTGRCACAGGGGCTGCATCAGGGCCAGGCCGGTCTGTCCCACTGCCCCTCCGGCTGCTCCCCATCCCCTTACCGTGCCGGGGCGGGGGTAGGGGACACGCCCTTTGTATTCTACCCAGCGGTAGTCGAATCCCTCCTTGTGTGCGAAGGGGCCGCTGAAGGCAGCTCTCACGGCAGCCATGGAGTAGATGCAGACGGCAGAGCCACTGAAGACACCACTGCCGGGAGCACAGGGSTCTCAGGGTCCCGGCTGCTCCATGGGGACCAGGTGTATGCACACCCGCTCCCCTGAGCCCACACTGTCCCCTGTCAGCCCTGCAGCCACGCACAGCACCCCAGAGGTGACAGGAATCCCTTTGGCACAGCCTGTCCAGCCTGGGGACCGCTGACTGTGCCGATGCCCAAACTGCCCTTGGACAGTGTGCTGGTGAGCCAGCGRCAGGGAAAGCAGGGAAACACTTCCTCAGCCAGCTGGGTGCTGTCCTGCCCTTTTCCCCCAGAGCTCCCTGTGAGCAGCACTGGTGGGGTCTGGGGGGCTGGACTGTCCCACACAGGGGCTGATGAGGGTCCTGCTCACCTGGACACTGTGAAGAGCCCAAAGACGAGGGGATTCTGGGGGTCCCGGGTGCGCAGGACRAAAACATCCTCTGCAAAGAGAGGGTGGAGGTGAGGCACCCCGGGGCTGGAGCACCAGTCCAGGGGATGCAGGTGGGAGCAGCTCTGTGCTGTTGCAGGCCTTAGACAGAGCTGTGCACTCACCCAGCTGGTCAAAGTGGGTCTCAGTGCCCTGAGGCCCAGGGATGGAGCACACCAGGCGGGCCTTCAGGAAGGTGCTCCAGCGGTTGATGAGGCTGCGCTTCCCTCCAACATCATTCTGCCAAGCACCGAGAGGAGGGGTCAATCCAGCCTCCCTGAGTGTCCCCCACTGCTGTGCCCTCCTCATTCCCACTGAGGGACACGCCCAGCCCTGAGCCTTCTGCCCTGTGGTAGGTGTGCAGTGACACCATCACATTCCTCTGCTTGGGATGCTCCGTGGTCCAGCGGAGGTAGAAGCCCACCTGGTGGGACAACTGGCCACAGCGTGCTGGTCTTGGCAACTGACCTTGCAGACCCTGGCCACCCTGGCRTGGATGTGCCGCCGCTCCCATTGCCCAGCTTCCATGGCCGTCTCACGGAAGAAAATGTAGATTTTGTCATCGTGGGGGTTGTAGGTGTCAGGGATGGCGTAGGCACCGATGAACGCGGGCTCTGCGGGAGGGAAGAGCAGCACAGCATGGCCCCGTGCCCTGATCCCACCCTGTGGTGCCCTGAAAGCCCTTGGGAGCAGTGAGCAGCACTGAGGGCACGCAGGGCGATGCAGACTTGGCTGTCCAGGAGGCAGAACACCATTCCCAGTGCTCAGGCTGTGGAGCACGTGCTGGAGCACCAGGGCCTTCATCAGAGAGGGGACCCAGACCACAGAGCTCTGTCCCCAGTGCTGGCCCCAGCTTGTCCCCAGAAGGAAGGAGAGCCCCCATGYGTCCCCCTGCTCCTACCGTGTAGCCAGTGGTCCTGGTTCTGCTCCGTGCGGATGTAGCTCTGCTCGGCCCCGTGCACCCAGGTCCGGAAGAAGGCAGCGCTGCTGCCCATGAAGTCGCTGGAGGTGCCTGAATACAGCTCCCCATCTGCAGGGTCAGGGGGTGTGGCTGGGAAGCAGCACCTCCCGGCACAGATTATTGCCAGCTCTCCCCCTCCAGCCTCGCCTGTGCTCCCYGCTCGCTCTTACCGATGAGGAGTCCCGTGAAGGGCTCACGGGGGCTGTACGGGCACCGTCCTCGCCCCGATTCCAAGGAGTGGGTCACCAGCTGCATGCGGGGAGCCCTGGCACCCTGCCAGAGCCAAGGGGGAGCTGTCAGCCCAGGGGGAGTCTGGGAACAAGCTGGGACTTGAGGGAAAGRGTGGGAAGGAGGCTGGTGTGTCTGTGAGGGTCGGGCTCCTCAGGGGGGCTGCCAGCACCTGATCCCATCCCCATTTGGACACTGGACTGTCCCAGGGCAGAGCTGCTCTCACCATGTGAATGCCAGGACTGCACCAGGCTGCCCACCCTCCCCAGGCTCTGGGGCTCCCTCTCCCCCTGCTCCCAGGAGAGAGTCCCTCGGCACCCTGTGCACAGGGATGTGTCTGTCCAGCCTGTCCCTCACCTTGCCCCTGGCTCCCAGCTGGATAAAGGCGCAGACAGGCTGGTAGGAGCCGGTGCCGCAGGCCAGCACGTGGCTCTGGTTGAAGGGCTGGAGCAGGCGGATGAAGTTGGCACAGTCGGTCTGYGCAGGGGAGAGGTTTGTCAGGGCTGCAGGGGGTGCAGAGCCTGGCCACAACCTGCACCAGCAGCTGGCCAGCTGGGCTTGGCTCGGCTGGCTCCACACCCCGTTCCAGGCAGACCCCCAGCTCCCTTTTGGGGTGACGGGGTTGTTTGATATCCGTGCTGAGCTGCCAGAGGTGACTGCAGGGGCTGCCAGCCYTGCTTACCTCCACGTTCTTCCCTGCCAGCTGGCAGTGCTCCACCTGCTCCCTGGGGGCTGGCCAGAAAATCTGAAACACAACGACCCCATGGATGGAGCCCCCGCTCCCCTTGGCCTCCCGTGGCACCAGTGGGAGCAGCCTCAGCCAGCAGGCGCTGCCAGGCTCAGGGGCACAGCGAGGACATGGGGATTCTCTRACACCCCCTGCGTCCCCAGGGCCCCGTGGGCAGCCTGCCAGTGTGAACCTGGCGTGGGGACAGAGGCTGGGCGTGCCGTGGCCCACCCAGGCTGTGGGCAGGCTGTCCTGGATCCCAGCCCATGGGAACACCAGGCTTAATGGGATTTTCTTTTGTTGGGCTCAGGCCGTGAACCGCCAGCAGGATGTCTTGGGATGACATTAGTGGACGCACTGCTGGAGCCCTTGAGGCAGCAGCAGGGCCTTGGTGTGACAGCAGGGCAGTGCCCAGAGCCCACCCAGGTCACCTCTCTTGGCTGAGCCACCCTGTCCCTCCGGTGCCAGCCCTTCCCAGCAGGGCTCAGCTCCACCAGGGATGGCTGACCCCACTGATTGAGACATCCTGGTGTAAATGTGTCCCTGGTGAGGTTAGAACAGCCCAGTTCAGAGCACATCCACCTCCACGCCCTGGCGCTGGGACAAGGAGTGGTTCCCAGAGAGGAAGAGCCMAGCCTGGCCATGGCCACCCTCCACCCAGCACTGACCTTCTCAGGCTCTCTGCTGGGATGGTCCAGGTGGAGCAGGAAGATATGGTTTTTTGCTCCCACCATCAGCCAGCCCCTGTCTTCATCCACCAAGAGGGCTTGGAAATCCATCCCATCCCCTGAGGCCAGCAGCAGGCGAGAGCTGTTGGATTTCAGCAGGTCTGAGGAGCAYCAGCAAGGTGGGAGAAAGAGAAACCCATCTATGAGCGACACGACCACAGCCAGAGGCTCCGTGCCTCCCTGTCGGGGACAGCTCTGGTTCCCTATCCTTGCTCCAAGGGTGCACAACATTCCTGCAAATTTTGCCTTAGCAAAACCCACCACTCTCAGTGCCCCTAAGCTCATCGTGGAGCCTTCCCCATGTGCCTGCCCGAGGGAAAGTCACTCCTAAAGAGCAGAACAGTGCTGACCTGGCCCTGGCTGGGCTGGTTTGCAGGGCACAGGGCAGGACAGGGGCCCAGCACCAGTAGCCCAGGGTCCTCAGCTTCCAGCCTGCCTTCCAAAGGAACTCCTGGAGCCCCAAAACATCTGCACCCTGAAACTGGGGGCAGAGGATTTGCTTGCTGTGCCTCCTGGCATGCTTTCCCTGGGCTTCAGATGAAGACAGTTTACATTTGAGAAAGTGTTTTGCTGTTTGCAAACACTTGCCCACACACAGGGTCAGGCTCATGGATGCCCTGGAACCGACCCGTGTAAGGGAAATCTGCCTGTGCYCAGGGTGCCACCCCAACCCAGCACCCCGCATTTGCCACTCCTGAGGCACAAACCCAGCATTACCCTGGCTCGGGGGAGGATCAAGGGTGCCATACACCAGTGCGCTCCTTGGGGAGCAGAGGCAGGGCCGAGGAAAGGTCCAGCTCTTGTGGCTGCAGCTCCTCCCTGCAGCAGCCGGGGCGGCTCGCCTGGCCCTTCGGCACACTTGTGGCCATGTGGGGGTGTGAGAAGGACAATGAGCTGTTGTCTCTTGGTTAAAACTCCGGAWACAACATCCCTGGGGCCGGTACTGGTCCGTGATGTGCAGTGCCAGGTTTGGGGGCTGTGTGTGGGGCGAGCGGCCCCCGGWGCCGCCAGAGCGGCGGCTGCACCGACACGGGACTGCAGCAGCTGCCGGCCCGAGCGCCTGCTCCGGGGATCGGGGCAGGAAGAACCAGCACCCAGGCGGTCCTTGGAGCTTCCAGAAATCATAACGCATCACTTCCCTCTCCAAAAGTGACAGGACATGGCTGGGGATAGGGGGCTGGCTCCCGGCTTTGGTGTTGAGCAGAGTAAAGTGGGGCCGTGGGAGGGGGATGGAGATGGGCAGCGCTGAATGGAGGTGGAATGTGGCTGGAAACCCAGGGAAACCTCTAAGATCGGGGCTGAAAATGTGCCCCAAGTCACACGGAGTGAAACAGCGTGTCAGGAGCAGAGGGAAGGAGATGATCGAGGGAAGCCGGTGGTGGCCAGGGCRATGGAGTGCGGGTGGGAGCGGGGCGGATGCGGCCCCGGGTGCAGGTGGGGTGGACGTGGGCACGGGCACGGCTCCATCGAAGGGAACCGGCTGAGCCGGGAGGCTGTCTCACTTCCTTCCAGCCCTTYTGCAGGGCAGAGGGCAAGCGGGGCCGCTGCCTGCGGGCTGCAGACGCCACTGACGTGCTCTTGTCCCTGCCGGATCCAGCGGCCAGGCTGGCTCCCAGCGAGCGCTTCCACCTCCCCTTGCTCCGGGTCAGAGCTCCGATCACCGGGGTGACACAAATCCTCCTCTGCCAGCATCAGGGAGCTCCTGGCTCTCCTCCTGCTGCCACAAAAACTGCACTCCGCACCTTCCCGCGGGTGTCCTTCTCCTCTGGCTACCAAAGGTACAGGGCAGAAGGCCTCCAAGCTGTTTCCCACCAGCTGAATGGGATTAACAGCTGAATTCCTGTCCGTGCCTGCGGGCCATTGTCCCTGCTGGATCTCTGACAGGGTGCGGTGCCTCGTTCACCCTCCTGTGCCTGCCAGCKCTCCCAGGACCTGCCTGCTCCGGGGGAAATGTCAGCCAGGGCTCGGGGAGGGGGCTGAGGTGGAGGGCAAAGGCTCATCCAGCACACGAGTGTAATTGAGGGAATGGGGACAAGACTGGTCCTAGTGAATGTCACTTGCTGGTCACCCTCTGACCTGCACCAGCCCTGTCTGAGATCAAGGCCAGGTAGGGAGGAGGAGGAGGAGCCCTCCCTKCTGCCCCTGTACTGTGTGGGAGAGCCCTGGCAGGACTCCCTGCCTTGCACTGGCACCTCTGGCGGGTTAATGACCAGGAGGGTCTGAGCCTGACCCCACGGGGACATCGAGTGCTGGACCCAGACCCAGGCAGCTGCTGCTCAAAATCCAGCCTCTTCTCACCCTCAGGTCGTTAGATCTAAACCTGACCCTGGAGACAGAGAACCCGGGGGCAGCTGTGCCATGGCCCAACCTGCGGGTGAGCCCGGAGAAACATCCTCTCCTTTGTGTTCGCTATCTCACAAGGCCACGGTGTTTGTCTTTATGGTCCCCTGTAACTGCCGTGTCCATCCATCATCTCCGCCTGCCCCTCAGCRCAGCATCCTCCGTGCGGGGTGACCCCGAGTTTCCCGAGGTCACAGTCCGGCCGGAGGCTGCCCCGTGCCCTTCCCCTCAGCAGCCACGGAGCAGATCCCTGCAGCCCAGGGGAAGCGGGGTGCTGCTTGTGGCTCTGGCCCCTGGCTGCTGTGGGCTGATAAGGGACGAGCCAGGGCAGCCYTTGGTGCGATAAGCAGAGCCCCGTGGCCTCCCCGAGCCCTGGAGCCCTYGCCGTGTGCCGGTGGCCTCTGGTGTCCCTGGCTGGGCTGGCTGCACATCAAAGGCTGGCAGAGGAGCCGATTGCCAGCTCCTGGCTATCCCCGCGGGAGGAGCTGGCAGGAGCTCTGTGCTTTCCCTCGGGAGGAGAGGCTGACCCAGCCTGCCCCGGCTCTCCCCAGGCTGTCCTGTGTGCTGTTATAAACCTCCTCCTCAGCTCCTGGGCAGCCTGGGAGCCGCTGCTGTTGTTCCTGGCCCCGTGCCCTGTGCCCCATCCTTCCTGTGCTCTCCCGGCCCTCGCTGCTGTCATTTCCTTCTCTCGACCCTGCTTACGTCTTCTCCCCCCGCCCTGCCGAGGGCTCTGCCTGTCACCCCCATGCTGGGATCTGAGGGCAAGGCTAATCCCGTGGATGGATTCTCAAAGGCCTGCTTTTATTTATTTATTTTTCCTGGGGTTTTTAAACCTAAACTTCTCAAGGCATTGTGTCCTTGAACCTGCCCTGTGCTGTCCATGAGTCACATCCCCTCGCCATTGTTYGCCTCGTCCTTGAGCCCTCCTGATGTTGGGAGCTTCCTCTTCTGCCTCTGCCCAAGGCTGGAGGGTTTTTGGCATTCCTGGCCCCGGGACACTGTGGGGTTTTGAAGTCAGCAGTCCCTGTTCTCCCCAGCTGCCCCCGCAGCCCCGTGTGCCTCCTGTGGCTCCCAGGACGGGCAGACCCTGCACTGTTTCTGAGCTGGGCTATCAGCAGAGCCATCTCCTCACTCAGATATCCTGCCCCAGGAGGTGCAGCCCTCTCCAATCACATACAGGGGTGTATTCCACCGTGCTGGCTGTCCCTGCTGGAGAGCAGCTTCCCAGGGTGATGGAGCAGGCCAAGAGCACGGCCCCGGAGCCAGGAGTGCCATGCCCATGGGAAAGCTGCTCTGCCTTCCCTGAGGTGTGGAGAGGGCAGGTCCAGCCCTCCCAATTGTCACAGCCCAGCAGCACTGGGGATGTGCTGAGCTGCCATCCTCCAAAGCAACTTGCTGTTTTCCACACAGGAGAAACTGGAAGCAGGTCATGCTGCAGGCCATGTCCATGTGCAGGCTCATGCAGGGTGAGAAGCTGCCAGGCTGGCAGGGCTCTGTTCTAGCTGCTCAGGTCATTCCCCTGTAGAATTCCTCTCAGTACCCCCTTCCCACACTTCTGCTCTGTGCTGTGACCTGGCTACCTGCCAGTCTGCCCTTGCTGCATCTGCAGGTCACCAGAGCAGCCCCACCTCTGCACCGGGCTTGAAAGGAGCGAAGAGAACTCATAATCTAAACAGAGCAGAGAGATACGGGGGGAAGGGAAAGGCACAGCAGGGGGATGATCTGAGTRGGGAATCAGTCTCTCCTGGCAGAAGAGGAGGGGAAAAGCAGCAGGGCTGAGCTGGGTTGGGACTGTGCTGGTGAGAGGCAGAGGAAGAGGTGGTGAGACTGTCCTGGGGCTGTGTCCCCACTGCGCTGTGAGCAGAAGGTCGGGGACACTCCCTGGGGGTGCCCAGCTCAGCCCCAGCCCAGGACACACCAAGAGATGTCCAGAGTGAGTCTGAGCAGAAGGAGACATCCCCCCTGGTCCCGGTGTTCCCCTGGATCAGGGAAGGGCATTCCCTGTTCAGCCTCCTTTTCCAATGCCAGAGGCACCAGTGCAGCATCCTCAGAGACCGTGCTTGGAGCTGCACCCCTGAAACATCCCAAGGGCACCCGTGTGGAGAGGTCACAGCCACAGCCAGGGGCTGTTTGTCTCCCCACACCCTGGGCACCCTTTGCTCCCTGCAGGAGGCTCTCCCTGCCCTCCAGGGAGGTGCAGACCCCGAGGAACCCCTTACCTTTGTAGGAGAGGCGAAGGCGCGGGGCGTGCGGCTCCCCTGCCCCGCTGCTGCCCGGCTGCAGGAGGAGGAGGCTCAGCAGGGCTGTGGYGAGGGGCAGCTGATGGCCAGGGGCAGCCCACATGCTGGCAGGACAGTGGGCAGGGTCTGCTGGCCCTCACAGCACCATGGTCCAGCGCCGAGATGCCACGTCCAGTGCCACTGCAAGCAGAGAAGGAGGAAGGCTGCAGCTGTGCTCACTGGACCAGTTTGGGCRCTGGGAAAGCAGCTGTGGCCAGCAGACACACTCACCACGCAGCCTCTGCGAGCTCCAGCACCTTCCATGAGCAGTGGGCTCAGCAGCCCCAGGGGAGCTGTGCAGGGTGGTGCCAGCACTGGGAGCACTGGGAGCACTGGGATTTGAGCATCCTGGAGGTGGCTGACATGAGGGCTCCAGTGGGCTCTCAGAGCTTGGGCATCCTCTGCTCAGTGTCTGCTCAGACCCCAATGCTTGCCAGAGCCTGCTGAAGGATCCCTAATATTCATCCAATCTCAGTATGGGGTTAAATCTCATCCCTTACACACAAGGGGAATTCATGTTTTGGAGCACTGTCGATAAATGGCACTTCTGTGATCCCCCCAATATCATCTGTGGCTCTGTGTGTGCATGACACACCTCTGGCCAGGATCTCTGTGAATTCCTGGCCACCTCAGAGCTCTCTGGGGCCACCAGCATCCTCTGGCTCCAGGGTGCTGTGGATTGGAAGGGGTCTCTAAAACATAGCCCCCTTCAGAGGGGTACAGGGGTTCACAGCCTTGTCCAGCAGCTCCCACAGCTCCTGCTGGGAGCAGGGCTGTCCTGCCAGCTCTTACCAGTCAATCCAGGCTATTTAGGGGCTTCTTCTCCACTTAATAAAAATMATGATCTCTATACAGCAGCTCTAACTTCCCCTCTTGCTGCATATTAAGTTCTTGCAGTCCCACGACTGAAAGATTTAAAATGAGCCTTTTGGCTCATCCCTGGCCAGAGGCTCTTGGCACAAGGAGCAGGGGATTCCTGCCATCCCAATGAAGGGCTGTGGGAGGGATGGTGGAGCCAAGCCTTTCCAACTGCCTTCATCTCCGCCTTGCACAAGAAGGAGTTCCAGCTGTGTCAGGGAGGAGGTTTTGGGCTGGTGGAGTTGGGCTTTCTGTCCCTGCCAGCAGCAAAYTGTGGTTGGGCTGGGCTGCAGCTCCTTTCTTGCCCCTTCCCTGCCCTCACTGCTGCCTGGATCTCACTCTGCTCAGCACAGCCTGCTGCTCCTGCAGGGCCTTTCCCTGTACCCCTGGCATCACCCCGGGACATGGATGTGACCTCAGGGTGRTGGTGCTGCTGTTCTCTGTCTCTCTTTAGTTTGGGGCTGCTCCCTCAACCCACCAGCCCTTCCTGGGCATTTTTCAACATATCAACCATTGCCCAGGGAAGGGAAAAACCACCCACAAACGTGATGGGTTTAGCCAGGTTCAAATGGCCCCTGGTTTGTGGATAGGGGGTTGGTTCTCTGTTAGGAGCCCATCAGCCACACGAGGATTCACAGGCAGTGCTGCCCTCACTCCCACAAACACCTCTGCAGCAGGCAGCAATGATGAGCTGCTCCTAATCTCAGCCCTTCTCTCGCTCAGCACCTGCACTGGAGTGTCCCAGAGCCATCCTGTGCCCTGAGCGAGCACTGCTGTCCTGAGGGTCAGCACWAGGACCTGGGTCTGGGCTTTGACAGGGATTTCTCTTTCCTTTGCCTGAGTGTGTTGTGTTGGGAMAGCGCTGCCCTCTAATTGAATGTTTCTATAAACGGAGCTGGGTCTGTGCTAGGCTCGACTTGAGGCTAAGCCAGCCTAGGAGGAACCTTTCATGAGCCAGGGATGCCAGGGCAGGCGGGGACTCTGTGGATGGCAGGCAGGGCTGTGCTCTGCCTCAGGACCCGCTCACATGTGGGAGATTTGGGGATGTTTCACACGCCTGGTGAGGGCTGGGGCTGTGGGACAGGAGTGAGCTCCCTGCACAGCTCGGTTATACCTGTGCTCCATCCCCTGCTCTGGCAGTGACACAAGCTGGGCTGATGGCAGCAGGAGCCACAGCCATGCYCAGGAGGATCCCAGAGCCTGGCACAGCTGGGCACAGGCACAGGAAACTGAGGGTTTTGCTGGAGGGTCTTGCGACAGACGAGGAAATGAGAAAAGTGCCAGAGGATAACTCCCTGTCAGAAACACTTCCCAGGGGTGTTATTCTTTCATGAGCACTTTGGGGCTCCCTCCCATCGTGTCCAGGCAGTGGTGAGGCACATCCACCTCCTGACACCCAGCTACAATCCCAGCACAGCCCCTGAGCCGCCCGTGCCCGCAGCCCCTGGCACAGGGACATCYCTCGCCGTGCCAGTCAGCGCAGGGACACAGGGAACAGATCTGCTGGAGSCGAGGAGCTCGGCTGGGTTTGCAGAGTGGGGGAGCTCGGGTGCCTTGTGGATGGAAACAAGCTGGGAATGATGAATCCAGGGTTAAATTAAACACTCCCGACAGCTTTAAATAATCAACTGTCCAGAGCTGCAGCTATTTCCATCTCAGTTTGGAGAGGGAAGGGCTGATGAGGGCGGGCTGCTGGAGAGGGGATGGCTGGGGGTTAACATTTCATACTCCAGGCACCACAGGACCCTCAGGGGAGGGTCTGGGGGGATGGCAGCCTTGTTTGGGCGGCCTGGCAGTCACCAGGAGTGCCAGGCAAAGGTGGCACAGGTGGTGACACCACGGTGCAGGGCTGAGCCAGGTGCCCTGGTCACAGCAGTTTCCCTGTGCCCTTCTTCCTTCCCTCCCTCCCCTTCCATCAGAGACCTGCAGAAGTGACAGAATCAGGAATGGTTTGGGCTGGAAGGGACCTTACAGATGGTCTCATTCCAACCTCCCCTGCCATGGGCAGGGATGCCACCCCTCAGTCAGGCTGCTCACAGCCCATCCARCCTGGCTGTGAACACTTCCAGGGATGGGGCATCCACCACATCTCTGGGCAGCCTGTGCCAGGGCCTCACCACCCTCACAGTAAGGAATTTCTTCCTACTATCTAATCTCCTCTAATCTCTCCTCTTTTAGTTTAAAACCGTTTCCCCCTGTCCTGTCACTGTCAGCCTGTGCAGACAGTCACTCTCTCTAGTTTTTTAAGCTCTCTTTAATTATTGGAAGACTGCATGGAGTTCTCCAGAGAACAGAAGTCCAACAGGTCTGAGGTTCTGGGCTGTCACACAAAATCCCCCGGAAAGCCTTGCCAGAGAGGGAGCAGCCCAGGAAAAAGGCAAATTCCTCCTGTTTGAGAGATGGGTACAGGAGGGAATAGTTTAGACAGGAAAGCACCAATTTCCTCCTGTCCAGCTTCTTCGTGCTGCCATGGCAGGAGCAGTGTAAACCAGCCCAAATTTCAGAGGGGGAAGGGCCTGTCAGGGGTTTATCAGGCTGTAGATTATCTCTGCGAGGGAAGAGCGCTCTGTGCTCAGCTCCCCACCATCCCCAGCAGGAGCAGCTGCCATGTGCTCCGCTGGATTCACAGCCCCGATTGTATCCCCGATAATCCGCTGACAGCCTGCCGCCTTCTCCAGTTACAGGCAGGGCTGTCGGGGCCGGGGGAGCAGGAGAACGCTCCCCAGCAGCTGGGGGACCTCAAGGGAGAGGAGCGGGGGAGGAGGAGAGGAACAGCACCCCTTGTCAGCGTGCATCCATAGGGACCATCCCCGCGCTGCGAGAGGGGGACTCTCAGGGAGCCGAGACCCCCTCCGTKGGGCTGGTGCTTCCCAAGGCTCTCCAACACCCAAACCCTGGCTCCCAGAGCCGAGCCCACGCTGCCGAGGCTGTCCTGCCGCTCCCGGCAGAAGCCCTGTGCGGGTGGTTCCTTCTCTGCCACTTTTGGGGCCAGGAGAAAGGAGTCACACCCCGGCAGGGAGCCGAGGGCAAAGCCA
>NW_026623319.1:1495782-1582164 GCF_030028575.1 Malurus melanocephalus
AGCGGGCACAGCCGGAGCTGCTGGCGCTGTGCCCGGTGAGCGCCCCTGCCCGCAGCTGTCCCTCTCCCTAAATCACTGCCTGCCTGTCCCCCGCCTTGCTCTCGCAGAGCAGAGCCCTCCCTGCCCAGCGCAGGGCTGTGGCTGTCTCCCCCATCCCGCGGGGATGATGGATCCCTGGCAGCTGCAGGGAGAGGCAGCTGTCGCCTTTCTCCAGTGCAAGGACAAAGGCACCGGGGTGAGCCCTCCCTGCCGTCCCTCTGAGCCGTCGGGATGGGGCAGGGCCAGTCCCTGAGGGAGCCTCCTGTGCTGAGTGATTTGTGGAAGGAGGACGTGACGGTCCTGCTCCAGGACATCAGGGCTGGGACCACAAAACCGAGTGCCAGGGCTTGGGTGGCACTGGGACACGACGGGGTGCCCTTTGGAGCACCAGGGTGCCACTGAACCCCTCAGTAACAAGGTCACACAGGCAAAGGTCGAGGGGAGCAGATTTTTGGAGGGGCTGGATGAAGGGAAATTGGGTGAAGGATTGTTGGGGAGCATCAGAAGGCTGAGGCCACTCCAGGATCTGCCACCACACAGCCAGGGGCCAGCAGGCTCCCATCCAGCTGGGACACCTCCCTGCAGCCTCCTCAGATTCAAATCCCCTGGCTGCAGCGAGCCCCAAATCCCTCCTTCTTGCCAGACAGCCCTGCTGGAGTGTGCCAAGCACACGGGTGGGGATGAGGGCACCCAGCTGCTGCTGTGACACCGTGCTGGACCCTCGTGATGTCACCCCCGCCAGGCAGGGGGCTCCTCGCTCACGGGCACTGGGTGACAATGGCAATGGGGCAGGGACAGCCCTGGGGTCTGGGTACTGTCAGGGGGACCTCGCAGCCTGTGGTGACACCTTTGAGAACCAACATCTCCTCCTCTAGCAGGGTTTGTCTCCCTGCAGTTCCAGCAGCAGCTTAAGGCACACTCCAGCTGGGACCACATCCTGAGAGCAAATGGGGAATTGCCAAGGCYGAGGCTGGCCAGGGTATTAATAACTGTTTATGAAGGGATAAGGAGCTGGCTTCCCTTTACATCCTGCTAATCCCTTCCTTGCGAGCCTGCTGGCTCAGCCCCTACCTTTCCCYCACTGCTGAGAGAGGAAAGCCTGACCTGGCCTGGCTCTTGGGCATCGGGCAGGGGAGGTGGCCCAGCACTGGGCTTGTCTCAGGGCACAGTGAAGGGCTGGATCAGCCCCTGCTTTCATCCCCTGCAGGGCTTTCAGGTGTTCCTGAATGTGCTGCTTGAACCAGCTTGAGGGGCCTCCACTGCTCCTCCCTTTAATTTACCCCSAGGGCATCCAGCACCAAGGAAGCAACAAGTCCAATGTGCAGGGAAAGCTGAATGGAGACACAGCATTCATTGCACCTTGCACGTCTCCTCTCACCTAAAATGCTGCCAGAGCACAGGCAGCTTCCAGCACAGAGSAGTGCCACAGTCCTGCTGCCCACCCCAGGGCTCCTGGAGTGGGCAAACCCCACAGGGACACCAGCAGGAAGAGACAAATTCACAGAGGGTTGGGCTCCTCCATGGACAAAGAGGAGGTGGGACAAGTGGGGGTTAACTTGGTGTAATAAACTCKGGGCTGCTTTGCCGTACTAAATTCCCAATTTGCCTTCTAATACAATTGAGAAGCTTAAATTTCTTTCACAGAGTAACAGAATTGCTGGGGTTTGAAGGGAGAGATCATCCAGTCCAMCCCCCCTGCTGAGGCAGGGTCGCCTGGAGCAGGTGACAMWGGAAYGTGTCCAGGTGGGTTTGCAATGWCTCAGAGAGGGAAACTCCACAAACACCCTGGGGAGCTGTTCCAGTGCACTGCCACCCTCAGTGTAAAGAAGTTCTTCCTCATGCTGAAGTGAAACTGCCTGTGTTTTAGYTTATGGCCATTACTCCTCATCCTGCTGCTGAGCACCATTGAACAGAATCTGGCAYCATCCTCCTGGCACCCAYCTYTGAGATATTTAWRTGCATTAATGAGATTCCCTCTTCTCTCCCCCAGACTAAACAGGCCCAGCTCTTGCAGTCTCTCCTCATCAGAGGGACTTCGGAAGGGTCTTACCACTCTGATGTTGTTTTCAAGTACCCAAATAAGGCAGAGAAGAGGCTGTGTGCTGCCTGCTGAGCTGCCAGCTCCCCAGAGCCTCGGGGGTCCCCAGAGGCAGCACTGAATTCCTCAGAGCCATTTWTACTCCAGGGCTGAAACCCACCCTTGTCACCTGTCTGCCACATGGCCTGACACTCAGCACAGCCCTGGGGAGGCTTGGGAGCCCTGCCCCACTCAGGAGCTGCTCTCTGGGCTTSAGATTCTGCAGGCTGGGTCTGGGTGAATCCCACAGGTGCCAGATCCTGGCAGGGCCCCAGCAGGGGCAGCTTTGCCCGTGCTCCTGGCCGTGCACAGGCTGTAAAGCCTCTGCTGGGAGGAGGACTGGGTGACAGCCAGGATTCCCAATACAGAGCTGGCCAGCCCTCTGTCACCAGCTGGAACCCAGTGTCACAGGTTTCTGCTCCTTTGGTGGCCCCTGGAGAAGAGGTGGTAGGTTTGGTCGGGATCCTGGTGGGACCCTTGTGAAGAATCCCAGCGGAGACTCCAGGACTGGGGTGACAGCTCCATCCCCAGGGGTGTCACGGGGAGAGCTAGCCCTGGGAAAAGCATTCCTGCTCTTTTCCCAGTGCTCCCAAGCCAGTGCTGATCTCTTCCCGAAGCTGCCAAGGCTTTCTCGGGTGAATCCATAGGATTCACAGCTAATTTCTTCATTCACATTGGGTTTATTGCTTCCCACCTCCAAACCTACCGGACAGGGATGCTCAGCACCTCCCAGAGAACTTTTAGCTTTGCCACATCTTCCCGGCTAACATCCCACAGCCATTCCCGGCAGGAGCTGCCATGAAGCACCTGCTCTGCTGCTCAATGACCCGGCTCATGAGCCACTTCACCACTGCCAGCCAGCGACACGGCTGCTGGTCACACTCCCGGGGCCACTGGCTGTCCCAGCCGGGGCCACCCGCCTCCCCCGACACTTGAAAGCTCGGCAGTGTTTTCTTTTCATCAGCGGGAGCCCTGCTGCCGGCTGCGCTAATTGGAACAGGCTGGGCAGGCGTGGGGGGCTCCGCCGGAGAAAGTATTTTAATGAGGATGGCGGGTGCCTGCCCGGTTATCTGCTTCTTCTCAGAGCCTCTTGGCCGGGCTGCTGGGCAATCACAGCCCGGACTGCCGCCTGACATCTCTGGCTGGCAAACCCTGGAGCCCCGGAGAGCACCGCGCTCCGCCGCCCCGACGGGCTGCCCTGCGCTCCGCACGCTGCTCCGGGAGCGGGGACGCGGCTCTGCCCGGCTCCCGAGGGGCTGGCACCCTGCCATCGTCCAGCATCGCTCCGGGGCTGCCGCTTTCGTGCGGTTTTCCCCAGTATCAGCGAGCAGCAGGGACGCTGGGACGGTCGCCGGGCCGTTCACCCCAGCTCCAGCTCCAGCTTTGGCCCCAGCTTCAGCTCCAGCTCCGGCCCCAGCTCCAGCTCTCCAGCTCTCCAGCTCTCCAGCTCTCCAGCTCTCCAGCCCCAGCTCCAGCCCCGGCTCCAGCCCCAGCTCCAGCTCCAGCCCCAGCTCCAGCCGCTCTTCCTGGGACACGCCAGGTCGGCTCCAGGCGGAGCTGAAGGTGCAGCGCGGCTCAGAGGGGCTGGGACAGGTCGGGCTCAGAGCAGCTGTCACAGCACAGCGTTGATGCGGGACAGCCAGGGCAGCAGCAGCAGGATGCTCCAGAGCACGCAGCTGCCCTGCTTTCAGTCATTGCCCTGCCCTGCAAACACAGGGAGAAGCCAGTCYGCGATGGACACATTGGGGTGCCCCTTCCAGCACGGTTCCTGTGTCCCCAGAGGGTGAGAAGCAGCAACCAGCACACCCCATACCCGAGGTGCTGCTCCCAGGGCACATCCCTCCTGCCAAGTCCCTGCCTCCTGAAGGCCTCTCAGTCCTCTACGCACTCATCTGCTCAGGGCTCTGCCAAGGAAGGCCACCATGGCTGTCGTTATTCTGCTGTGGAACTGAGGCACAAAGTGACCTGCTCATGGCCAAATGGGAAGCATGGCAGGGCAGGGATTGACCCCAAATGTTTCACCTTTCYCCAAACAGCAGCTCATCCTCCTGGAGCCCAGCTCAGCACTGAGCCTGGCTCAGTGGATCCAGCACACAGTGGCAGAGCTGTCACCGTGTCACCGCCCACCTGCGTGGGAGCACACACCGTGGGAAGGCCAGCTCTCCTCTCAGAGGACAAGGCACAGATTGAAACCGAAAGCCCTGGTTTTCCTTTTCACACTACAAAGAGCTCAGGCCAAGTTAGCTGACATCAGTGATCTCCTCCTAGAACAGGGGGAAATAAAGCTGGACCCGATGGTGGGAGAAGCAGGGGAGTTCCTGCACACAATAAATGGCAGCTCGCCAGCACACGAGAGCAGAACAATAACCCCACACGGCCGAGTGCTTGTGAACGGTGTCATTCCAGGGAAACCGGATCCTGGGCAGGCTCCCAAGGCAACTGGGGCTGATGCTGGCAACAATTGTGCTCCCTGCCATGTCACCCCAACAGTGGAGAGGGGTTGTGCTGGCCTGGAACACGTGCATGGCACGCCTGCAGGTACAGTGGGGCCAGGGGGAGATCAGGGGGCACATGGAATCCCAGCCGGAGTGGGGATAGACCAAACTCGGAGGAAGAGGCAGCTCCAAGAGTCTGGGAGCCAAGGTTTACAATAAATCCTCGTGCTTGCTGTAAACAGCCCCTGAGAGGATGTTACAGGAGCAGGGAAGAGAGCAAGGCAGCAGAATTCCCCTCTGGAAACTCTGCCAGCCCCACAGGCTCGAGCTCGGTTTGGCAAAGARCATCATTGGCAGCAGCAAGAGCTACCGAGGACCCCAGGCTTGGCTCCAGCTCCCTGTGCTGGAGCTGGGTGCTGCTGGACGCTGCTGCTGGCAGCACCACAGCCAGGGCATCACCTCCTGTCCAGCCAGACAAGATGGCTCAGACYGTGGCAGCCGCTCTCCTGTCACAGCTGGTGACAGGCACCAGGGTATTTGCGAGAACATCTCACATCCTTGGGGGTTTCCTGTTTAATTCTCAACCTAAGGAACTGCAGCAAATGATCCCTGTCTTGCACGCTTGTGGAATTCAGCGAGATTAGATTAGGGATGAATTCTTCCCATATTTCTTATAGGGCTGATATCTCTGCCCTGGCTTTCAGATTGACTTCCCCATCCCTGGCTCATTAATCACCGGGGTGTTTGTGTSTCTGTCGTTTTCAATACCATTAACTCAGCAGGAGGAATCTATCTGTTCCAGCAGCCCATCGTGTGGAGCCAGTGACCCTTCAGGGCTGCCTGACCCCCTCCCTTTGAAGGCTGAGCCAGGAGTGGCCAGCAGAAAGCTGGGACACGCTCCACTTGGCAAAGAGAAAGCTCCCCACGGCTCGCTCACGGGGCGCGTGGCCGGCATGTGTGCGGGATGGCCACAGCTCTGGAGCCAGATCCCCTGCAGCACTTTCCCTTCTCCCCTTGGCCACATGGCTGCAAAAAAAAAAAAAAAAAAAAAAAAAAAAAAAAAAAAGCTGCTGTCCAGTTGAGCAGAAATTTCCTGCCGGTGCTCGGCAGCTGGATCAATGATTTCAGTGGTTCTTTGAGGGCAACAAGCTGCTTAACTGAGGGCAGGCTCAGCGGAGCTGATTTCCAGTGGGCAGTGCATCCCATGGCCCGGCTGCCTTCCAGCGCTGCCACACACTCAGGAGCTGTGATTCACCCCAGGTGAGGTCTTATTTCAAGGATAGGAAGAAATCACCCTCTTTGTCATAATTAAAGTTCTTTAAATGCTTAAAATTAAAATTCTTTAAATGCTTAAAATGAAAAATGCTTAAAATTAAAGTTCTTTAAAGGCTGGACTGTTCAGCCTTCTCCCTCCCCCTGCCCTGAGTGTCAGCCCCTCACACTGAAACTCCCACCCATCACCTTCAGGACTCTCAGGCACGAAAGGCTCCCAAATCCCGGCCATCCATACCCAAGCTCTGCGATGCTTACAAGCAGAAGGATCATTAGTTAAGGGACTCCTTTGGAGAGCACCCAGCATTTCTCAGGCTCTGTTTCTTTTCTGCTTGCTGTATCGTTTGACCCGAGTTTCCGAGAGCTGAGGCATTGCAGAGGGAGGTTGAAGAAACACAATTTCCCTGTCCCAACATATTTCATTAAGCCCAAGCAGAGGACAATTCTCCCACCAACACAGGGGGCTCTTTTTTTGTCCTTAGRTCAAGGATGTCACAACTCTTTTGGAGGCAAGTGATTGATCTTTATCTGGTGAGGAGGGACAAGTCTGCCAAAGTTATCTCTGAGCAGTGGCAAAGCCCCCAGCATGGGCTAGTGTCAATTAATCTAATGTGGGATTTGGGGCTGTTAATCCTCAGCAGCAAAGCACAACACTGAAGTCAAGAAACCCTAGAAAAAAACAGCTCTGGAAACAGATCTTTGCCATAGTAAAAAAAGCACAAAACCTCCTGGGACACAAGTTAGAGTAGTAATAGATACAGCACAACTGTAAAAGATGGTGATGGGGGTTGGAACGAGGGGATTTTTAGGGTCCCTTCCAAACCAAAGYATTCCATGATTCTATAAAGGTTATAGAACTTTTCATGGCACGCTAGGGTAGAGTGGCAGTGAGCTCTGCTCTCTCTGCAGGAGCTGGGCTCAGAGCAGTCACTCAGGAGTTACTCCGCACACAGCCGAAAACATAACGAAGCTGACACTGAAAACCAAGGAACTCCAGACTGATTAAGCCCTGCTCAGCCCCCCGAGCCGAGCTGCTCCCGCTGGGAATGCCACCCCAGGCAGCTCTCACGGGCAGGGAACCAAGGCAGCCCGGAGCAGCTCATGAACAATTAAACCCATCGCTCATTACTCACCGGCCGGCGGGATCCCAGCAGCTCCAGCGGCTTCTGCCGATGRGCGCAGAGCACCTGGAGGCTGGAGGCGGCAGGAGGAGCCGGAGGTGGGGAGGACAGCCGGGGGCAGCCCCTCATTCACAGCAGCCTCGGCCGGGAGCCCTCCGGCTGCTCCGTCCCCTCCATGCGCACGGCGCAGTTGCCATCTAGCGGTGCGGGCTTGGTGCGGCCGGAGCTGCCGGCTTTCCGTGGAGTCACAGGGAAATATTCGGCTTTTCCCGGGGTGTTCCATCCCTGCAGCTCRGGGCCCACCTCATGGAGGGGCACAGGAAAGCACCGGATGCTTTAACTTGTGGATTGGGAGGCCAAAGAGCAGAGGGGTGGATGGGAGAGGCTCATGGACACAGGGATCAGGGTCAGAAAGGAAAGCTCTGGTCCATGAGTAACCCCAGAAAGGTGATGGAAAGGGAAATCTGGGAGAATCTGGGCTCCAATGCACAAACACAGTGCAGCAGGAGCAGACCCAGACATCCAAGGACCTGATGCACTAACTCTACATTTCCCCTCAAATCCTGTGTTCAGTTTTCACCCCTCACTACAAGAAGGGCACTGAGGGGCTGGAGAATGTCCAGAGAAGGGCAATGGAACTGGGAGCACAATGGTGAGAAGGGGCTGGGGGAACTGAGGGTGTTGAGCCTGGAGAAAAGGGGGTACAAGGAGTCTTTATTGCTCTCTACAACTCCCTGACAGGAGGGTAGAGCCAGGGGGGGTTCAGGCTCTTCCCCCAGGCACATTGTGGTTTAATCAGGACAAGAGAATGGGACAAGAGGAAATGGCCTCAAGTTTTACCAGAGAAAGTTTAGATGGGATATTAGGAAAAATTTCTTCACTGAATTGTCAAGCACTGGAACAAGCTGTTCAGGGAAGTGGTGGAGCCACCATCCCTGGAGGGATGTAAAAGCCATGTAGGAGTAGCACGTGGGAACATGGTTCAGTGGTGGGCTTGGCAGTGTTAACAGCTGGACTCGCTGATCTGAGAGGTCTTTTCCAATCGAAATGATTCTGTGATTTACAAGGTGTTTTTAGCTCCAGACAGGCTCTGGGCTGATCCTGCAGCCTGAACACCCATCAGTGGCTGGGGAGCATGAGGTGCATTCCTGCAGCGTGTTGGGGTTTGGTTTCATCTGAAAGGAATCTGGTTGATACTGGCCCAAGCCAGACCTCTCCTGAGCCACTCCAGGACACCATCCAAAAGTGTGGGAARTCGTGAGATTGATTTCAGAAGTGCACCCCAGAGCCAAATTAATGGATCAGGCACAGCCCAACAGGACTTTGGGGGAAAGGGACTTTGCTGTCTGTGCAAGAGCTGCTTGGCCCCTTTCCTATGCCCCAGCAATGGAAGGACCCAAGGGAGCTGCCTCAGACCCTGCTGAGGCCCTGGGGACACTGAGTGGCCTCAGGTGAGTCCCCATCCACCCGCCTGCTGGACTGGGAACTCCATTAAAGGCCAGGCCAGTGCTGGGAGCCTCTCTCAAGCTGTGCTGCAGGTCCAGCCTGCTCTCCTGGCCAAACTCAGGCTGAGGTGGGCAGCCCCATCTCATGGGTGGACCTTGGACAGGACTTCCAGGCAGCTTGTTGTCAGCTTGTTGTGACAAGCAGCAGGGTGACCCTGCTCCTGCTGCCCCTCCTTGATGGAGTCCAAACCCCCCCAGCACAGGTACTTCAGCTCTTCAGGGTGATCCTCTCCTTCCCTGGTGACAGCCCAGCACGGGCGAGTGTGAAGTCCTGCTGCAGGTGGGCAGAGGGATGTCCTGGGGCAGGAGATGCTCCCCAGTGTCTGCAGCAGCAGCAGTGCCTGTGGGGTGGTGGCTGGGGCAGCTCCAGGGTGAGCTCCAAGCTGTTATCCAGCCCTCTGCCTTTTCTGGACCAGCCCATCCTTCCATTGTGTGGGACGGGGAYTCTGTCCCTGGGGGGCAATGCTCACATTCCCGGCTTCCTTGCAGCTCTTCCAAGCCCTTCAGGGAAGGAGGTGCACTTTAACAGCTGSACAGGACTGGCCTCCCCCAGGCTGAGAAAGGACAGAGCAGCCCAGGCACAGACCCACACACCCACCAGACCACAACCCCTTCGAAATGTGGTGGCAAGAAGGATCCCCATGAAGCTCGGACAAGGGCTTGTGTCCGTGCTTTCCCGGCACTGTGTGACAGACTACCATGTCATTCATCTCCCTCTGAACCTTTGTGCTACCGACAGGAAGTCCATGAAAATGCAGCTTCACAAAGATCACACTTGGTGACATTTGAAAGCGTAACGTCCCCAGAGCAGGAACAAAGAACAGAATGGTCTTTGTATGGATGWGGATAAATAAGGAAATGGGGAACCTACATTAAAATGGGAGCACGATTTGAGCAACAACCTCCTCTGAACACTGACCTCCTGTTTCTCAAGTCTTAAAACATGAAATRAGTGAAATTGTTCATCATATTCATSTGGTATATGAGGGGCACCCTTCTCTCCCTGAGGCAGGTCACTGSTGCAGAGGGAAATGCATTCCCTGAGTTCTCTCTCTTCTTCCCTTCTACAAATGCTTCCCTCAGCTCACCTTACTGTTTTTTTCTATTTACAAAGCACAGCTCCAGCTCTTTACATAAACATGTTTCACTTAAAATGGCCTGAGTCACYGCTGAATCAATATTAATATGAATAAATATTGGAAATCAAAGACTACCTACTTGCTTTACTTTGGGAAAGGGGGAAAAAAGCAGCTCTTGCTCCAGAACCTCTCAGATGTCTGAAGCAGCCTCCTGCATACCAACGTGTGTGATTGATAGAGCTCAGAGATGGACCCTCCCTTGCAGAAGGAGTCTGAGCAGCAGTGTCTCCAACCCTCTAAATCATGGATTTAACCTCCCCTTTGGTTCCACTCTCAGTCCAAGGCTCCTGTTGCCTGTTTCTTTTAAAGAAAATAATCCCTTTAACCCCCTTATTCTGCATTTTCTCCCTGGCCTTTTTGTACTCATGGTCCATTCATCCCAACCTTAGGGGTCACCCCAGGCCTCCTCCTGTGTGTAGTATCTCCACGCCAAGCAACTGCTCCAACAGAGCACTTATCCTGTTCCAGTTCTGATTAAACCTTCTAAATACAAAAATAAATTGTAACTTGAGCCATACTCATCACCACAGGATGGCACACAAGGCAATGTGCTGAACAGAGCCACAGCAGTAGCATAGCGGTGAGTAATCTCCAAAATGAAAGCAAAATTGTTGTAAGATATAAAGGTAGCTGCAATTCAGCTGTGGCTTTGGGTCACCATCCTTCAAAAACATTAAAGACATCAAAATCACTGCACCAAGGGTAAATGGGGATAAATGGGGTTTCTGCATGAATAACTATGCTGCTGTTTTCCCAATATGATGTTTTCTGSCTTGGTGGTTCTTTGTAATGCTTTTAGCYTCTCACTCGGTTTATCTGTTCCAGRTTGTCAATAACCTTGTCCAGTCACCTCATCCCAGCCCCGGTGCAGGGCTGCTCCGTGTTCCCTCATCCTGGATATCCCCAGGYGGGTGCACAGCGTGGGTGGATGCCRTGCCTATGGAGATGCACGTGTATRTACTGTACAAATGTATCTTTGAGGGAATACACAGGAGCTCACACTGGGTTACATTGGGGAAGCAGAATTTTGAGGAATTAAGTCACTATCTATCCAGGGGATATCTTGATTTTCCTTGGGCTGGAACCAGGATACTCCCTACAATTCAGGTGCTCCCAAGCCACACACAGCACATCCCCAGAAATCCCACACTTCTGGGACTAACACTGGGCTGCTCTGACCTCTTACAACACAAACAATATTCCTGATTTCCCAGAATCATTTACTACGATCCTCAAAATAGTAGAAGCAGACACACCGAGTATTTTTATGATTAATACAACTAATGGGAGGTAGACCTACCACCAGAGAGAAAAAGGGTTTTTCTTGCTTGGAAAAGGATACATCCTGCAAGCAGATATTTTTAATTAATTTTTCCCCATTTTCACAGCATTCTGTTCCTTTTCTGTTCCTGACTCGAGCCCTGGCACTGGGCCTGCAAGGAAAGTGCTGTGTTGCCTCTCCTTTCGCACATGCACACTGTGCACTAGAAGCAAGCAAGCACACGACTAAGCCAAGGAACATACATTATTTAGCGTGGTCCATCTGTCCAAGGGAAGCTGCTCTTACATTTATCTGGTTTATTATCTTCTAATTAATCACGTATTATCAGTCGTTAACAGGCTTTCACTAAGATGCATGTACCCATCTAGCAAATTAATAAAATCAGCTAATGGGCTCCCACAGTTGGCAGCTGCAAAGGCTCTTCCCTCTGGTYTGGGAATGATGCTCTGTGGGTGCTCATTTTTGGCATACTCAGGGGCAGGACAGCCTGGGCAGCAGCTACYGATCTACACCCAGATTCCTCTCTTCCCTCCCTGAAAARGTCCCATCACATTTATACTTCTTCCCCCTTTGTGCATGGATATTTCCAGATTTGACAGCACCAGCTTGTTACACCCTGGTGCCACCACCACTGCTCCTGGTGTGGGAGTTCATCCCCAGGAGCCCATCACCTCCCCCATCCATCCCTGAATGCTTGGGGCTCCCAGGAAGACTGAAGGTACTCACCAGCACCATGATGGCCGTGCCCACCTCCACCACCTCTGGGTGCAGATCCTCCCTGCTCCTCTGGCACTGCCTGTGCCAGAGACACAGAATGCAGCTTGGACAGGTCTTTTGCTGCCTTTGGAAGTCATCAGCTCTTACAGGTGGCTCTTCAAATYCTCCTGTCTTCAGCTCCCACATCTCCTGCTTTCCTTTGGGGTATTTGGAAGCAGTGGCATGGCCCTGCCCTGTGCCAGGTGAACAGGAAGGTGGTGRTGGGTACCAGCTGCTCACCAGGCATGAGATCTGCCCCCACCAGCCMCTGCCACCAGAATCATCCTTATCCCTGCAGGTCACACAGCCTTGKCACCCGTGGGCCCTGCTGTGCTCACACACACTGTGCTTTAGTCAAACTGTCCCTGCCACACGTTCCTGCCAAGGAGCTGCCTCTGCACCCCCCTGGGACAGGCCAGCAGCACCTACTTGGCTTTTCCTCTGCTCCTGACACCCTGGTTATGTCCCCACCAGGGTCCCCACACAATATTGCCACCAGATCCAGCCCAGCCCATGTGGAATGCTCTGCCCTGGCTGGGATGCCCAGATGACACCCAGCGTTAGTGAGGTCACCTTTAGTTATTAAGCTCTTGTTATTAATTGAACCTCACTGACCCCAGCAGCTGCCAGGGTGAATCCCACACGGATCCCTCCTGCTCCTGCATTCCTTTCAGGCCTTGGGGGCTGCTCCATCCTGACCCTGGAGCACATGGCACCAGGAGCATCTGTTCCTGAGATGACAGGGAACAACACTGCAGGACAGTGGCACTGCTGGAAGGGTCTCCAAGCTACCAAACCTGTTCCAGTCCCACTGACACAGCTGCAACTCCCAGGGACCTCAGCAGCAGAGAGCAGAACACAATGGGAATCTTTCAAAGCATCACATGCTTTTAAAACACACCATTTAAGCCACAAGACAAGCACTGACAAATTTTCAGTTTTATTAAAAAAATCCTAGCAGCAAAACCTGTAACAATTAAAAAAAAAAAAAAAACAAAAAACCAAAAAAAACCCAAAAAAAAAGGAAAGACCAAACCTTCAAAAGAACATGACACAAAGAGAAATAGACAGAGAGAGACAGATGCAGGGTTCCTCCACTGTTCACTCAAGTTCCTTATAGCGGGCAAACATGACCCTCCGSACGGCGTCACGGTAGGTCTCATTGGACTGCCTCTTGGGGGGCTTCCCTGGGGCCCCCAGCCCAGGGCCCTTCCTCCTGTTTTCTGCCTGCAAACAGACACAGCTTGTGTTAGTGATTTCTCCTCCCATAAACAAAATGCTTCCCTGGGCTGCTTCAGGACTGCTGACTGCTCCCRCGTGGACCCAAAAGCAGAGGAAGAGCAAGTGTTCTATGTTCTTCCAAAAGCTGTTTGGGAAAAGCTACGGGCCCTTTGGGGGCAACAAAATCCACCAGCAAATGCCCAGCAGGAATCAAACCCCAGGGATCAGCTGTGGAGGAGCATACAGAGGAGTGGGCAGCCCAGGGTGGGCAGCCAAGAGGCAGCAGCAGCAGCCAGGATTGAAACGGAGCAAAGGAAAGCGCCAGCGAGAGCTGGGCTCCTGGGGAGCTGTTTGTTGTTAGCCTGCATTGGCACAAGCTCAGCTGTTCTCTCTAACACAGCTCCCATGGGCACTGGTACTTYGCTTGGAATTTCAACCAGTTTTCAAGGACTGGCTTTTGCAGCCAGAGCCTGCATTATTCAGCAATACCTGCCTGGAGTTAGCCCAGGAGAGCAGGCCTGAGGCTGAAGTTTCTCTGCTTTTCAGTCCAACTTACCTTAACACCAGAGATCTCACCAGTTGGGCCAAGAGATCAAAGTGGTGTGGGTTTAACGTGGTCACATGGCTTTGCCCAGCATGACTTGGAAGTGAAAGGCAAGCACATCTCTTTTGGTCTTTGTATCAACTATATGAGGGCTGTGCTTTGCCATCAGCTCCCCACCCASATGGGAAGCCCTGACAAGATCTCAGACCACCCAGGGTGCTGGKGCTGGCTCTGGGACAAAGCCTGTTGTATGGGCACAGGGACCTCACCACGAGGACTGAGCAGCCCCTGCCCCAGGCTGCTCCTCTGACAAACCCTCTGCAGTATGCTGAGGTGCACGAGGGACCAGCCTGTCCCTGACATCCTTTGCCAATGGGTGTCTACCCCTCATCAGGTGAGGTATCTTGGTATTATCTTCTGACACCCAGAGTCTGCCATGGCAGSGAGAGCCTCACAAGTACTAAGCAGGGCAGACAAAGGGCATCTTGTGCCCTGTGGCTTTGCTATGCTCACACCTTCCCAGGGGAAGTTCACCTTTTCCCCTAACTCACATGGCTGCGGAGAACTGAGCTGGTGACCTTTTCAAACCCCAGCTAGACTTTGAGATGTTCACACCCTTCTTGCTCACCATTACTTCCAGATCCGTATAAATTGTAACCTTGTTCCAGGCCAACTCAYAGCCCCTCCCAGCCTGCAAAGTTCATCAGTGCACAGGTATTACTCCATCAAGTGGGTGCTGAGACTCACAGCCTGACTCTTGTTTCAGCTGGGAACTCACTCCAGCTGTCCTGGGAAACATTATGGGCTGCAGAACAGTGGTGTGCTTCGAAAGGCAGGGAAGACTCACCTCCACTGGTGATGCTGTGCCCTGCTGGTTGTGGCCAAAGCCCTTCTTCCACCCTGGAGACTGCACCATTCGGTTCCCTTTGTTGTTACTGTCAATCCTTGGGTCATAGTCACTGCAAGAGAGCCAGAATCAATTGTCCAGTCTTGCAATGCTTCAAACATGTCAGGGGTTTTTAGCTYTGCTAATAGAACCTTCACTGACATTTCAGCTTCTCATGAGGGATATCCAAGTTTCTTGCCAGAAGCATAGTGCCTAAGGAAACCACCATGGTGAATTCCGTGTGCAGGGTTCACACACCTTTGACTGCAAAATTTCTTGTCTAACCTCAGGGGGAAATACACACAGGGCACAGGAAATGAGCTCAGACTCCAAAATATTTACAGCAGAAGCAAGCCAGGAGCCTTCTGTGCTTGTATTTCTCAATTAGAACCTTAGCAATAGCGAGATAGTAAAGTCTAATCCCTGCTGCTCTTTTAGATCTTCCTTTTCTCCCAGTGCTGTGGTCATGGAACTCAACAGATGCAGTTTTGATTTGGACACCCTTTCTCCCACCTGACAAACTCATTACTCATCCAAGACCATTGACCAAAACCTCCAGTTTYGAAAACCTCTCAGCATGAAAGACTCTTCAGACAATTTCTACTTTCTGGCTGCTGGTGACACTGCACACTAACTGTTTTAGTTTATCTATAGCTATTCCARGAAAACAGAAAGAAAAGAAGATGTGGATGTTTAAACTGCAAGACACAGAGGAAAGGTCTCCTTCTGAGGTGCTGTGCCAGAAGGAACAGGCACATAACCAGTTTTATCTTCAACACATGCCTGGCCGTTCCTCAGCCCACTGAACACGCGAGCTTGCAGCAGGCAGGCCTGTCGAGAACTCCACACAGCACGCACTTTCTTCCTCCACCTACTCTGAACGAGATGGAAACAGCTCCCAGCGTTCCTCTGAGTCAGGGAACAGATGAAACACAGCTTTGCTCTTTCTTTCAATGGCTAGATGCCAGGACAGGAGGGCAGCAAGTGCCTTAAGGACGAGATGGATGGGAACAGGCTGCATTGCGCTCTCTGTGTCTGGCCAGACACACTCAGACCCCATCTGACCCCTCCAGCACCAGGCAGCTTGTCTCTGCCTTGCCCTAAACCCTTGTTTCCACTCCTGCCCTTTCCTGACCTCTCCGAGATCCCTGAAGCACAACAGGTTCACACTTTGAGGATCTCTGTCTAGTCTGTCTGGCTGTTACTRTGCAGATCTACCCCACTGACCAATTCCCAGCCTCAGTCTGCCAGCAGCACACATCCCATCCCAGTATCAGCACCCCCAAAGAGATCTAACCCACAACAGCCATCACCTCTCTGAGTCCCGGTCATATCTGAGTCGTTTCCTCTCTGGTGAATCCATCTGCTGGAATTTCTCTCTTCGGTCATTTCCTTTGTCTTTATGTCTCCCCTTCACAACAAAAAGAACAAAGAAAGTATTGAAGCTATGAAGGATTCAACACTGCAGGAGACTGCTCTGCATCCAGGTCTCATCTCAGCGGGCTGGAAGGCTGTCCTGGGGACTACCAAGCACTGAATGCTCACATCCCACAGTCCACTTGCTCTGGTCAGATGGCATCTCCTGGGCTGACCCAGACCTGTGGCTGCAGCCTTGCACCTATAGCACCAGGAGCAGCTCTGTGACCCTCTGAACAACAGACAGGTACAGCTCTCCTGTGCCTGCCCAGGCAGCAGCAGCCCATACACCCCATCAATTTTACATGGCAATTTGTGTCCCACTTAGCCCAGAGCCCAGACTTGCAGGACAACAGAACCACACTCAGACCCTTCTGTGAGGAGGGAGATCTGCTCTTACAAGTTACAGAGCTATCTACAGGTCCCAGGGCAGTGAGCCCACAGTTCATTTTTGGAAGGCATCTGATGCCTGGTGCTTAAGTGGATGTCTGGTGATACCTGGTGCATAAGTGGGGGGTCTGCCTGGGACTACCACTCCCCCGTGCAGAARCATAAGCAGCTGCCTGCTCACCACCGCAGACCCACCTCACGCTCTCTCTTCTCCAAATACGCCAGTTCCTGCTCGGATCGTTTAATCTTCATATGAATCTCTAGGTTTTGCTGGAAGGAGGAAGACAGAAGGCAGTGTCAAACAGAGAACACAAGCTGTCAGGGTCATCTGCTCCACCCGCAAGGAGCGCAGGTAAAGCAGCATGTTCTTGTACCTGCACTATAGCACGCACAGTAGCCTCTCCTGCAGCCCACACTACCTGCTCCCACAGAGGCTTGGAGCCCTTCCTCCCTGCAGTAAGGAAGGCAACCAGTCCTACTTTCACCCATGTGCAGCTTGGCTMTCCTAAAAGCAAGAGCTCAAATGCAGCACAGAACATGGGGCTGCACGTGCCAAGTTCTTAGYGCTCTCACATCGTGTGTGCCAGCACCCCACTCTCCCCAAGCCTCAGCTATCTCACTACAGCTTACAAAGTCACACCTTGATGTTACAGCATTCCCACGGCAGGAACAAGCAGTTCACACAATGCTTTGAACAGAGCTTTGGGGGAACTTTGCCTGCTATTGTGTCAAATTCAGCACAGCTCTTCCCACCCAACAACTGCGATTTCCCTGCAGCTCACAAAGCTGTTGCGCCAACAGCAGCTCCAGCACATCTGCAGCCCCCAGCTTCCCCATACCTTGTGCAGGTTGGAAAGCTGCTGGTGCTTGAGAAGCACCTCCTTGTTGGGAAACTGTCTCCTGCACAGCAGGCAGGCCAGCTTGTTCCAGTCAGTCAGTTTGTCGTCGCTGGCCTTGGCCTTCCGCGGCTGCTCCTCGCGCGGTGCCGGAGGGTGCGGGGGAGGCGGCAGCCACTGAGCCTGGGACTGCTCCTCCTCTTCCTCCTCTTCATTGTCACTGTCTCCTCCATACTCTCCCAGAAGCCCTATCAGAGGGTTCACCACCTTGGGCTGAGGGAAGTGGAGAACAGTGTGACAATTTGTAGCATCAAGCCAGCTCGGCCAGCAGGGCTTTGCTTCTCCAGCCCATTTCCCTATGAATCCTCTCTCTGTCCCAGCCCGAGAGGCAGAGCTCTGCTTCCCAGCAGCACAKACAGAACAGAGAGGAGCTGACTGTTTCTTTCCCTTCACACCACAGGGTGGAAGCCCTTCTGCTCTCTAGACAGGCTGTGCTTTGGCACCAGGCTTTTCCAACTTGCCACACACCTGAACACAAGAAGCCAACCGAGGCAGTGGCTGTTTAGCAGGGAGCTGCTGTCACTCACTTCCTCTAGAAATGGAGATCAATGAGATCAGGCCTTCCTCAGCCTGAGGTGGCTGGCAAGTTTTCTCTCTTAGGACTGGTTGAGTGAGGAGATCCTACTTAAATACAGGTATGAGATTTCCCCACACTAGAAGCCCACAAACAAGGTCAGACTTAAAAAACAAACTGCCTTCCATCCCAAACACTCCCTTCTCTGGCATGAGAAATATCCCTGGCACCTCTGGCACTCAAGGKTGCAGCCAGGATGTGCTGAGCCTCCCCAGTCCTGTACCCAGGCTCAAACAGGGCAAAATTCAATCCCACGGAGACACTTACTGGGGCTGCACTCTCTTCCTTTTTCACAGAAGGAGGTAAAGGCTTTTTAAAGACATCTTCTGCAGCGAACTTCTCCTCTCCAGCCTCAGTCTGAAACAGTCAATATCAGGTGTTGAGACTGCCATTGCATGAACTCAGAGCTACTCAGACACAACAGCTAAGCACTCATTCAAATGGGCCTCCAAGGAAACCAAGTGCTTGGCAGAAATGAGGCAGTGGTTTTAGTGGGAGACATTCCCATTCTAGGGAATCCAGARCTCTCCTGGAGTCTTCCTCGTGACTCCAGAGACAGCTGCAGCAGCTCACCAAGCTGTCCCAGCCCGCTTCACTCTCACTCTCTGTGATGCTGATGCTGGTCCCAGCTGTACCTCAGAGCAGTGAGGGAGCTGGGATAGAGCCAGGTCACATTTGAGCATCTCTGTGTGTGCACAAAGGACATGAAGACCGGGTACAAAGCCACWCCCACTGCCAGACTACACCAGTTTTTTCTGCTCTAACTGTGGCACAACATATGGCCAGGCTCAGCCAGCAGGGCGGGGTTTCCAGGATCTTCCTTATCCTGGACAGAGGGCACCAGAGACTGCAGTCAGYACTGAACAGGATGAGCCTGTGATGTTCAGCTGTGTGCTCAGCAGCACAAACCGTAGGCTGGGGTGAAGATTCACTTTCACACATTTTACAGAGAACTGGGCTGAAGCCCTGGACAGGCTCCAGTTTAGTGGCTCATGAATTACTCATACTTGACCAGAGAGAACAAGTGTAACACCTTACCAGGCCTGTGCTCTCGTCCTTCTTCACAGAGGGAGGTAATGGCTTTTTGAAGACATCTTCTGCAAAGAATCTCTCCTCCCCAGAMTCATTCTGAAAAATCCAACACCAGGCATTAGGCCAGCAGTGCAACACAGGGGGCAGAGAGCACACAGGAAGCCACTTTTGAGCATCCATGGAAAGCAGGCAAGCGGGCAAAACGATGGAATGATTGTTACCAGAGATGCTTTTACCCTCCATTTASACAGGACCATGTTTCTCCTAGGTGAGTGTTCCTGAAAGCCTCTGTACCAGATGAGACCCCTTGGCTGGCTCGTTACCAGCCTCAGGGGCAATTACAGCCCTCAAGTATCAGCTGCCCAGGACAGCCCATGCCACAGAGCATATCCAGACCAACAGGCAAAGGAGAACACAAAATTTCTGCATTGGTGGCTAAATCACTTCTACAAACTCTCCTGGGATTCCTCAGGCCCTGTCAATATTACAGATCTGGGCTGTGCTCTAAAATCACTTTGGGTAGTTACTCCCCAACCAGAAACTGTCCACACCAGGGAGACAGGATTTGCTCACTGGGAGGAGYAGTGAAGGGCACTCTCCTGGGACTGGGGGTGGCAGAAACTGCAGTTAGAGGASAGCAGAGTCTCCATCATCATCTGACTTAGTGCGTTTAAATGTCTCTGATAGTTTTTTGMTGTTTCTATTACAATAGAGACTGTTTTCAGCAGTGTGAGTGAAACATGTGCCGTTAACCTGGATGTGTCTGAATCCTTCACCATAAGGAAGGGATGAGAAGCCCTGGATTTAATGTCAGGAGAGAAAAATTTCAGGAACTTGCTCCCRGATCTGGCTGGACAACCACCACGTTCCCTTCCAGCCGCTGACCCCACTGGCTTCTCTCACTGTCCTTCCCTTTTTGAATCCTCTAATTAYTCTTTATTTTTTAACCTCTCTTCCCTCAGCCTCCTGGCCTCAGATCATCCTGATGTCCTGAAGGGAGTTACCTTAACAGAAGTACTTTTCCCTTTGTCCTTTTTGTCCCTGTTGTCCCTGCTRTGTGGCTCCTTCCTGTCACTGGTCCTTTCTTGGCTCTCGTGCCGCCGTCTTCTGCTCTCCGTCGGGGATGAGGAGGYCTCCCGGTCTATGGTGACTTCCCTCTGAAAGAGGCATTGGGAGCAGGCTTAGCCCAACCCCTGCAATCTTCTCACTGGGCTTCTTGTCCTTGCTGAGCTGGGGAGGCCAGCACAGCAAAAGGGGCTGCAGAGGGCAAAGGCTTCAGAAGGGCAGAAGACAGCTGACCACAGCCAGGCCACCAGAACATTGCCCTGCTCTCCCACAACATGCACATACCCAGGATCATGGAAACAAGATTATAGCACCAGAAAATCTCTGCTGATGGCTCCTTTTTGGCATCCTTATAGCTACTGCTGGCTAGGGTCGAGAAGCAGAGACCACAGATGAAAACAGAGTTCTGTTTTCTATTYTTTATTACAGTCACATATCACATGTCTACAGCAATATTTAGCAATGTTGCTCTGCCCGTAAGTCTACTTGAGGAAAAGCAGACCAAAAACCCTCCAAAGGCAGGACTTCAGAGGCGGCTACAGCTGGTTCAACACACAGCTAATGGGTTCCTGGCCTCTCATTAAGTTGACATTTTGCAAYGTGCATCCCTTTCACACAGGTCAGAGGACAGAATGAAAGACACAAAGCTGTCTCTAAACTGCCCTGTGCTGGTTTGTCTTCAGGGTCTGGCTGCAAAATCTCTCCAGAGAAGGGCAGTTTGTAAGAACATATTGCGTGTAAAGCTTCCTTCCCACACACTCACCTGAGTTCTGGGGTCATAGTATGTTCCAGCTATGGGATCGTAGTAGTTCCCAGTGTCAGGATCATAAATGTATGTGGACACATCTGATGGTGCTGAAGAGAGAGACAAGAGTTAGCACCACAGGCTTGCAAAGGCAGAACTCGTCTTTTACAAAGACAAAARCACAAACAAATATTACACTGGTGAAAGGACTGAGAGTGGGAAAGAATCATTTTGTTCTCCTGGCAAGAAAGGTCTTCACATCACTYTTCTTTAAGGAGTAAGAAGGGTGGTAAGTTTTCACAGTTCTGGTTTAGTACTCTGGCAAAACTTCCACATCAAAACAGATTTACAGAGACTGTGCCGAGATCACAAGACCACAACACTTGGTCATGAAATTCAGTAATTTCCCTAAGAATGGGGTAATGAGTATCTACATCCACCCACCCCTGTGAACAAGGAAAAGCTGTTCTCTCTCAAACAATATCCTGTTTAAAGTGATGACACTCCCCACATCCCTTCTACACCATGGCTGCATGAAAGCTCCCAAGAAGAAAAGGGAGTCAATTATTTCTATGAGAAAAGCCAAAGRCCTTAAGGGTAGTAGGCCCATAATGCCAGGAATGCTTCTCATTTCCAAGGTGTCCTTTGACAGACCTCAGTAATGCTAAATATAGGTGAATAAAACAGTCAGAAGTGTTCTTCCAGCTACTGGCATTGCTGCATCAAGTGTATTTTCTTCTGTCTCCTCTAGTAACTGCCAGGCTGATTTTATCCCATCAGTTTTCCACAACAAGGAAAAATAGGCAGCAAGTTTCCTTTATCTGCATTTAGTTTTGCACAGTGAGAATAGAGAGAAACACATCATCAGATAGGAAAATGTGACTAAACAAAGTTGGCAAAGGAACTCACAAGTGGGTGTAGCAAACAAACCTACTCTTAGCCTTTAAAAATATTTTTGGGCTGATTTCTACATGTCAGTGCCCTTTTAAGGAAGAAAAGTCTCCACAGTAGGAGTGAAGCAGAGTTTAACTTACACTGTGCTCTGGTGCGTCGCTGTGATTCGCCACCCCTCCTGTCTCTCATGCCCCTTCTGCCCTGGAGTAAGTGAACAACACAAACAGATCAGAGACTCCTCAATAAACAWYATTTTGCTTCTCTTCCCTCTCACAGGCCCAAAGTTCAGGAGAAGGGCTCATTTAGCCACCTTAAACAGAACACAAGCAGACACAGCTTTTYGTCTACAGAGCAGTGGACAGCATCRCAAAGTRCAAGATCTCTGCAACTTCCATGAGAGGTGCTCATAGCAATCCGTATGGAAGCTTCACCCCATCCAGTTTAYGGGAGGAGTCCTCCAGTCTAGTAATAAGCACTAGAGAAAGACATTCACTCTGGGAACTGAGATCAGTCATCAGTGAAATCACTCTGCAAAGTGTGGTATCAAGCAACCCCGCGCAGAACTGCCTCCAGCAGCACCTGCATTCTGACTTGCATTTCTATGCACWTGATAAACAGTATGAGGGGCAGAACAGCAGTGGGCACATCTGAGCATTATCATCCCATCTTCAAAAGTGGTGAAACATGTTCTGCAGTATTTCAGCAGCCCAAAGGGAAAAAGCCTAACACAGCCAGGTCCAACACACCCAGAGCTCTCTCCCTTCCAGTGACCTGCAGGGAAGCTGTGCACACCTACCGGGCCATAGTAGGAATTGTCACCATGCTCCCCATAGTCATTCCTGTTAAAATAAAGGCTTCAGGTTAGTGTCAGTTTGGCTTTATATTAAGCTATATATACATCAGTATATTCAAAACGATCAGCAGGACTGATAAAGCCAGAAAGAGCATCTTTGCTGGCCACATGTTGGACTGTGTCCATCCCAGGATACAGACTTGGCAGACCACTGTCTYCACAAGAATTGTGACTCCAATCTACTGTGTCTACAAAGGTGAATCTCTCCAAATGCTTTTGAATRAGCAGAACCCACTAATTCCCTCAGAATGGGATTTGATGGCTGGACAAGACGCAACATAATCACTAATCCCATTCTGCTCAATCACTGAAGCTTTTTCAAGCTCTAATGCCTTCACTTCTCCAACACATTTTTTTGTTGTTGGAACATCTGTGCTAATTTCCGTGCCAAACTTTAAGCACCTGCTCTGACAACATAGTTCTAGCCTACTGCACATGAMAAAAAGAACAACCCCACTGCCTCATCTGTCTGTACCTTCTCCTCCCTGTAGCAAGATTCACTTCCAACGTACGCCCATCAATGCAGATCGGGGGATCCAGGTTCTGCAGTATCTTCAGCAACCTCAGTGCCTCCTGTAAAAGGAAAAGGAATGTCACTTCCATGAGAAGGAAACAGCATATTTTCCAAACCCAATCTGCCTGAAAGGAATGCTTTGTGCTCAGTAGGACAAGAAACACAACACTGAATATTAGTCTAAGTGTCAGTGAAGGGTACTTAGGATGCAACAAAAGAGACAAATGAAATGTGAGGTTCTCTGCTTGTCCTACAACCACTTTCAGATGCCAGCTAGGAACTGCATTCTCCTAGGGCTGCCACAGAGTGCAGCACCTGGCTGCTGCTGCCCCGAAGTGTTTCAGTGAACACCCTCTGGACCAACATCAAAGAACAGCTATGGARTCTGGGAGCCACCCAGACACAGAAAATGTGAACCCTCCAACAGGGGAGGGTCTGTTAATTGAAGTTCTTGCCTTCTACAAAAACCATTGAAGTCAAGTTCTTTGCAAATAAAATACCTRTGCAAGAAGTGTTCAAGTTTAGGARTGTCTACAAAAAAATGTACTGAGGCRAGAAACTCAATCAGTGTCACAGCTTGTGACAACAATCAATCTTGGACTCCTAAAGCCAGAGAACAACAGCTGTACCAGCCAATCCCTGGACCTGGCCAGACAAGCAGAAGACAGAACTCACTCCAGCACAGCAGCCTCACAAGTACAGAGATTTCTCATGTTTCTGTGGTTTCTCTACTTCCACACATTTCAGATGCCAACAGGAGGAGCAGGTGAAAGCAGGAAACTACTCACAGCATGAGATTCCAGTTCAATGAAGCCATAGGTCTGTCCCATCCGGCCAGCTTTGTTCTTCATGATGCGCACACTGGACGTGGACAGACGCACGTACGGGGCCAGGAGCCCCACAATCACCTCTGGAGGGGTGAACCGAGTGATTCGCTTCAGCATTATTGCTGAGAGACACAATCGGGGACGTGGCCCAGGAAGAAAAAGTAGTGAAGAAAAGCTCATTTAGAACCAAGTTTATTGTGACAGAACCCACTCAAATAACAGTGCAGCTTCTTGCAGTTGAGTGTGTTTTTTTCTCCACTTTGCAAGATGCTCAGAGTATCGTCTCCAATTGCTAATCTTTCCTTCCCAGAAAACAGAGCAAAAAGTAGCCCCTCCTTAGAGTCAGCCCAGGGTAACTGCTGGASCAAGTGGCTTTTGAAGCTAAGTTAACTGCACCACCCTGAAACCAGCTCAGCCTGAATAAATTTTCCTAAAGGCTATTTGTCAGCACCTTTGGAGCTGGACAGCCCTCCATTACTCAATGCCATGGATTTGCACAACACAGAAACAGCCTCCAGAGGTTTTAATGAAATGCTGCCCTTTCTGCAGATGGCCTCATGGAGTGCAAGCAAGAGGAATCCAAAACTGGGCCTTGTTTTACTCACTTCTGCTACCTCCACCATCTGGTGGCGTCGCTTCCTCTGCTTCCCTCTGAGAGGGTGGCTCCTGGTAGCAGTCCATGTCCCTTCTCTTCTCCTGTGAGGGCCGACGTTCTCTCCCTTCATCTCTCTTCCTTGGCTCCTGTTCCTCAGGCTGACATTCCTGCTCTGGAGCAGGAACTGAGGGCTGAAGAGGCTGCTTTGGAGATCCTGGTTGATCTGACAATTCTTGCTCAGGTGTTTCAAGCTTTGTCTCTGCTACAAGAGAGGAGAAATGAACTGGTTTCACATAAGAATGTTTTAGCAGGTATTTTTCTTCTATCTTCTGGCCCTTGCGGCAATGTTCCTTAAAAAAGGCCAACCTGYTCTGCCCACTGCATATCCTCTTTCTTAACACTTGTCAGGCACAAGGTTTGTTAGGAGAAGTTAGGTACAGCTCATCCTTCCACTGCCTTGTTTTGTGTTGGGCTCCTTTACATGACTTTTTCAGTCAGAGACAAGAGGCTTTTTGGCCTCCTTTTAGGATTGGCTCTTGCCTGGACAAACATGAATCAGGGATGGGTTTARACACATTCCTCCCATGTCCAGGACAAACTATATGGTAGTGATATCCTTACCATCCGTAATGAACTCCTGATCATCAACAGCTGAGCAATATCAACCAGTAACTCTTGCCCTGCCTCTATGCTAGAGGAAAACTGGGCTCAGACCCCCTTGACCACTGAATGGAACACATCATAATACAGTCACAGATTTTATCAGGTGCCTACTGACCCCAGCTGAGGCAGAAACAATGAGGGAATATCCTGCCCCTGCTGTCTACCTATGCCATTCAGAAAATATAAACCCCAACAAGTTTCTGTGCTTGAAGGCTTCTGAATGGCCTGGCTTCACTGCAAGAGATCCCTACCTGAGCTTCAAACTCTGCTGGAAAGGGAAGCCAAATCTGTGAGTCTGCAAAGGCAGACACTACCAGCCCTGCACCTGCTGCTGAAGCCTCTTCCCACAGAGAGAAACAAATGAGAGTGCAAGACRTGACACAGTGAAGTTTCCCTCTTTAATGTCCCCAAGAGCAAGTTCCTGCTCTCATTCTGTTTGGGCAGTGGGCGGCATGGCAGAACACACGATGATTTTGCACACAACTGTTGGGAAAGCTGCACACTGCCTTGCTTGGCTGCCAGCACAGCTCACCTTGGACAGGCTGGTACTCATTTGTCTGCAGTTTGTAGTCGCAGAGTTTTGGCTACAGAACCTCATGTAAAATTTGCACATTAAACCAGTTTGSACTGGCAGCTGTGAAAACGGCCTGTGCAAATCACACAGACATGAGCACAACCCCAGGGATGGGGAAGGCAACTCTCTTACTGAATTCTTGCTCAGCCGACGTGTCCTCTCCCTCAGCATCACCTCTGGACTCTGGGCCTGCTCTGCTTCCTGTAAGAGAGGCACATTAAAATCCATTTCACACCCATCAGTCACAAAGCMTGCCAGAACTCATACAAAGCTGCAGTAACCACTGCAATTCCCTAGAGAGCTGTTTTGTTTCTACCCAGTCAGAGAGAGGTCACCTTATTGCCCCCTTTTCCAACCAAGAAAAGCAGGCCAGTAAGAAGCACTCAGCACAATCTGTCTTCACAGCAGCTTAAAAGCTCTGTTTAATTTGCTCCTGGGCAATTTCATTACAATCCACAGCTGTGTTGGGCCAGCTGTGTGAATTTTGCCTTCACAGCACTGATGRAGGAGCCACAGAGCACAGAAAGCACAACTACAGGGCCAGTGCTTCAGTAACTGGAGATGTGTGCACCAGCAGTTGATGTATTGCCCTTCTGCCTGGGGCAGGAGGGMAATACACAGAAGTTTGCTCAAAGACAGAGTCAAAGCTTACAGAGTGGCTGGGATGCACAGGCAGTGCCAGAGGAGCATGGAGCACTCATTTGTGACACTGTGGCCCCTGGTGTTGCACCCAGGGATAGTGACGGTGGGCACAGCCATTATCCCAAAGAAATCAGTTCCTCAAGGAAGAATGTTATGGCTTTTGTGCCCACCCGCCCCAAAAACAGAGGTGCTGGTGGGGTGAGAAAAAGCTCCTGGAGAACTCCTCTCATGCATTTATAACAACCAGCAAGGTGAGTTCAACAATTCCAATCCTTAATTCACTTCTAATCTCCTCTCCCAAGCAACAAATGACAGAACAAACAGAAATGGTGTCAAGTTGCCCCAGGGAAGGCTCGGTTTAGATACCAGGTAAAATTTCTTYACCAGAAGGGTGGTCAAGCACTGGAACATGCTGCCCTAGGAAGTGGTGGAATCACCATATTTGGAAGTGTTTAAAAAACGAGGTAGGTATGGTAGGCTTAGAGACATGGGTTAGTGGTGGGCTTGACAATGATGGGTTAATGACTGGAACTGATCTCAGAAGCCTTTTCCAACCTTAATGATTCCATGAGTCTGTGATCCTAATCTGAAAGTCTGAAAAGTGAGGCAAATCTGAGAGTGTCTCAGTGACACTAAAACATGCAGCTGCATCTCCCAAGGAAGGTGGGTTGAGGGGAAGCCATCTCACCTATGGCAAACAGTGCCAACAGTCCCAGAGGACACTCAACTATAACTGCATGGATGAAGGACAATGCCAGAGCAATAGGACGGAAAGGCTGTGGGCAGTTAAGACACCTCTCCACCAAACCTCACAAGAGCAGAGAACCTGACAGCGACCCCTTGCACGTAACATCTTTAGTGTGGACAGGCAAAAAAGGTCTAAGTGAGGTAAAACAAATAATCCTACTACACAGGGCTTAGCTAGTTCACGAAGAGGGATGCTACAGGACGCCACAAGAGAAACTTACTTGTCAGGGTAGATGAAAGTTTTAAATAACCAAGCTCAGGGGACCATATATACTCACCATCTCTTGGGAGCTTGCAATAGGAACAGGAAGATCTGTAGCCCACAGTACACACCTTACACTGCAATGGAAGATGGACAGCATGAAGAAGTCGTGTTTTGAAGGCATGGGATACAACCTGCTCCAGAAKTCCAGACTGCAGTGTGCTTTCAGAAAGTAGCAGCCACGAAAAAGTTACAGTGATGGGTAATGKCAGCAGGGGCCTTGGTTGGAATGGCAGCTAAATGCTCCTATGACTCAAAACTGGGACTGCCTTGGGAACAGGGCTCTCACACAACTTCTGACCACAGATTTATTCACTGGTCCTTGAAATGTGAYTCTTTCCCCCACCCCAGGTGATGCTGGATCAAAAGTTCCCTGCTAGGTACAATGTTGATTCAAAGGGTCCAGAGTTACCTTGGCTTTCTCTAACCTCAACTCATCCCTCAAGCAGTGACAAAGTCCTTATCYGAGCTGAACGGGATACTGATGTAATTTGGAGAGTCAATGATGAGGTGTCTGCTAACCAAGAGGCAGAGCTGTACAGGTTTAGATGACCTAGAGCCACTGCGAGGAGAGCCAAGTGCCCCATCTTTACAGCTCTCTCCAAACACCGCATTCCTGACTGCCTCCTTAAGCTTTCTGTAAATACATTGCTTTTGTTTTGCAAATTTGTAAAATTTTACAAATGTAGCAATTTTTTCCTGTAACTGAAGCCCTGTGGATGCTCTGGGGCACAAGGAAGCTCCTTCAGGCCGTGGTTACACACAGCAGCAGTGGGGACATACAATGTAGCCACCTCAGAGSATTGAGAGCTGTTTGAAACCCTTGCCAGAAACTTGTGTCTCCATCTCTGGAGCGCTGTGAGCAGAGATGAGGCACTGAGCCAACAGCTCTGCTTGAAGCTGAGTGCATCCAGTCAGCTGCATCAGGGTCYCTGCAGCCCAGGGCAGCCCAATGCTCATGGTAGGAGTCTAATTAGAATCAACCCCTTCACATCCAGCTGCAACCTCTCAGCTTGCAGTCAGTGGGAATGCAGGCAACAATCCTGTCCTTTCTCCAGCAATTATCTCCAGCCTGCTGCAAGCACAAGTTCCTGTTCTGGGAGAACCTTGGGGAGGGMACAGGAACAAAATGACCCTTGGGCAACTGTGCCTTCCCAGAAATGGGCCAGTTCCAGCCTGCACTAACTGCTGCCTAGACTTGGATCCATTTTCATTCTTCCTTTGCTGCAGCTACTACAGTCACAACCAGACCACAGGTTCCTGTGTGAGGCAGAGGGGTGGYTACACACATGAACCAGAGTGAAGCCTGTTCCATTCCGGTTGGCGGAATCACTGTCTCATTGTGGTTTTTAAGGAGAAAGAATCCACAGGCTGTTTTCCCCACATGTTAAAAAGGAACCACTGCATACGGACAAGTCTGCTCTGTGCAGAAAAGCCTGGCTACCTGTACCAGAGCAACAAGCACTCAGAGGTGGGACCAAAAACAAGGTAGGGAAAAGMATGGTTTAGAAGAGGCAAGAGCTTCAGGGCAGGTATTAATTACTCTGAGGGATTTTGGCCACTGAGCAAATATCTAAGGCTCCACTCAGCTGCCACTGCCACGAGTACCAGCAGGGGAAGCACAACAYAGCTCTGAGCACATACTTACACGTTTGCAGCGCCAGAACTCTGGGCACGGRGTGTATTCAAGAGTTACTTCTTTGCCACCGATGGTAAGAGTTCCCTGTAGAGACAAGGGGGTAAATGACGAACATGCCCAGCACACGCAGGGTACTCAGAGGCAAAGAAAGGGCTGAAAGCTCTGGTTCCTAAAGGTTTTGCAAGTGAAACAGGGTGAAAGGGGGAGGAAGTCTCCCAGTTCAGTTAGCTGGAGCTTTGCCATGGAAGTGGGAGGGAAACAGCCTGCGCCCTGCTCTAGCATGTTAGCCAGCTCCACAGGAACCAGGCAGGAGAGGCCTTGCCATCTCCCAGAGAGAGCAGAGACAAGTAACCAGAGTGGGAAACTGCTTGAACCTGCTTTTGTCCAAGTGCTGGACAGACTCCCTCACGCCAGCCACCATCAGGCTRGCCTCAAGGCAGCTACTAGAGGAAAAATATGTAGAAAAATCCTCTCAGGTGAGAGAATTTTCATAGTTGGGTTAGTCTTCATGCCACTCATGAAACCATGGCTTTTCTTCAGAGAAATACACCAAAATCTGTCACTGACCCGGCAGCCAGCAGAGTCACTGCCCTGCAGCCAGTCCTTCCTTGCTGAGGCTGGCCTGGAGCACCTGAGCAGCAGCACCTGAGGGGCTCCACTGCCCACAGAGCCACTGCTTCCARATCCTCATGTGATGCTTTGGAGGCRTGTCAGGAGCCCAACACACCTACAAGCTTTGCTGAAATGCAGATGAAATGGGTMGCAGGTATGAGACCCCCAGCTCCTGCCCGAAGCAGCAAGCAACGAGGATTCCTGGTGGCTCCCATCTGCCATGGACAGCAGGCCATGGCTGGGCAAGCAGGATGCAGGCAGGTCGAGTCACAGATGTACACAGCCATGAGACATCTCCTGTCACTGGAGGCACTGCCAGACCACACAGCCTGGATTGCCCAGTACCACAATGGGAGACTCAGCAKCAATAAAGAGACCTGGGCCCAGGTCTCCCAAGTCTCAGGAGAGCAACTGCCTGATGGCACAGTTGGATGTCAGGGAGCTGTAAATGGTCCCAGCCTATTTTGGGGACCTCTGGTGAGTCAGAAGCTTCTCAGGTACTCTGACCCAGTAGCCTCATCATGTAAAAACCCCCAGTGCAAACCATGAACACGAGAAAACAAGTTCCCAGAGCTATTCAGAAGTCATGATACACCCATGCATAAACTGCTGCACAGAACGTGAGGGAGATGCTACAGAATATGTAAAGTGGGAGTGAAGAGTTCATAGGAGGGAATCACTGAGTGGCAGTACAACAATCCTTTAACTCCTACGAGAGAACACAGCAGGGTTCCACCACCTCCCCTCTTCACATCYTGCCTTTTACGGACCAAAGGAATCMTTTCCTACCAGGCCTATCGATGTCAAGCACTTTGAGGGGTTCCTTTCTGCCACCCAGCTGCTTAAGCACTGCTTTCTAACATGGATTTGCCTTTGCCTGACACAAAGCCAAGCCATTCCTGGACCTYGCTGAAGGCTGGTGTGTGCACCCARAGCACASTGCTGCATCTTTGGAGAATCTCATCAGGCTCTATTCACAGCAGGGAGTATTGCCCACTTGACATGTCTACAAGAGGGTCTGCACTTTCTTTAAGGCACATGAGAAAACACAGGTGAGAAAGGGAAGTGGAAATCAAGGCTGTCCCATTCCACCAGGAGTGCTGGTCCCTCTGAGACAGACATGCTCCCTCTCCCAAGCGGGGCATCCATCACATTCCAGCACATATTCAAGAGATGGGCAGTGCCAGGAGAAGGCTAGAAATGCCTGTGTGTGCCTCAGGATGCACTGAGCAGCGGCAGGAGAAGGCAGGGTGCACATCCTCACAAKCCCAGGGAAGTTCTTGGGAACAGCAGCCCCTCAGCAGGCAGCTGCAGGCCAGCCCACGAGCTCAGGAAACAAAAAATCTCGATTAGACAACACTTCCTCTGGCAGGGCAAATCCTTCACAGAGCTTCATCCTTCTAGCAGCCATTGAGGACAAACCTTGCCAGAAAGCCTTAAGACTATTTTTGGTTTTATGGAAAATGGTATTTAAGTGCATGTTGTGCTGGTGGTGCTGGTCCCTTCCGCAAATTCCATTTTCGGAGGCTGCAGAAAGTGTCACTTGCATAATTACTCCCTAATTTCCCTAACACCCTGCTGATTGCCTGCTCACTTTTTCAGCAAGCTTTCTCTTACTGATTTCTTCTTGATAAAGTAATTTTCAAGGTTGCAATCATCATTTAACTCTCCAAAATGACTCCTTCACTTAGGACACACATTGTCAGGATTCAGAGGCTTTGAATTCCTCGTTCTCCCATTTTGTTACTAGATTCCATCACAAATATTTTCAGAACCTTTATCTCCCCTAGTGCCTGTCTCTGCTTACTCTTCTTCATCTAAATCTTCCTTTACTGTGCAAAAGTTTTTGGATAATACTCTAAATTTCAGTCCAATTGAGCATACTTCAATTGAGGAGATTTCAATTGAGCAGATCTTGGTGAAATCACAAAGATTTTCAGAGAATTTCAGGGAATAGCACTGGGGGGAAAAGAAGGGTAAAGCTTGAAGTATGCCACATATAGTGTCTGGCACCATATCTCTTTCACACWCAGGCATTTTATCCTGGACGTTTTCACCAACCTGCACTATGTCCATTAATTCCTCTGTATTTTTAACACCCTGTACTTTGGAGCAGCTTGGCTTTTTCTAAGTCAGAGTGATACGGAAATGTCTCTCTGGTCCTCCCAGTCAAGAACCTCCCCCTCAAAACTAGCAGTAAACACAGAGTTGACTCACCAGTGAAGGGTTTAAAAGGCAGCACGGCTTTGCAGTACTAGGACAGAAAGCTCTCAGCCATGGAAATGCCCAGATTTCCAAGGGCATGAACAGATTCTACCGTTTTCTGAATTGCCAAATTCATCAAAACAAAGCATCAGGACTTTACTGTTGGCAGCAACAATTTGTGCTACTGTTTGATACCTTTCAAATACAGTTATACATGGTTTTTTTTTTGCTTAGAGGTTTGTTTGAGATGCAACACTGGATTCTAATCTAAGTGATACAATTCAGTCCCAGCCATTTCAGCTGCTAAAAAAATCTGCCCTATGGCCAAGTATGTAAATACTCCTGTCAGCAGAGTGATCCATGGAGCAACCCCACCATGAGATGGTTCTAGAGAGCTGTGCCAGGAAACCATAAAGCCTGTTTGCAGAGGGCACACACAGCACAGCCACATCTCAAAGCTCTTCACTGAGCAGGGACAAACCCCACAGGAACAGGTTGCTTTTACAGAGRGAAAGAAAAAGAAGAAAATCCCTCAGCCATCATATCCACAGGTGACGCAATCCTTCTGAAAGCACTTTGGAGACTGTGTCAGCAGGGCACAGGGCTTCGGCAACAAAGCTGGTTTTACTAAAGCAGTTTCCAAGCTTTTTGTCCCCAAAAGAAGCATTRAAGAATACCAGGAAGGTCGGAGTACCTGTGTGAAAAAAGCCAGACCACACTCCTAGGACACATCACGGCAACTCACGAGGTTAGGTTTAGTTCACCTCTAGTTTACCCTGTTCATAACAGCACTGCTCTGCACAGAGCCCAACCTGGCTCTGCAGATACATGAGCACTCTGATCCTGCTTCCTAAGGAACTCCAGTCAGGGCCAGGAGACAGCCTGCTGCAGGTCAGGCACTGCACGAGCCACCGCTTCAGCTGCTTGTCTGTCAATTAGCATTTATAGTTGGCACGCTGGGATTTTTCATGCTTGTTGACAGCCTTTTAATGATGGCTGGGGGTTGAGGAGGGGGAGAACTTGCCAAAAAAGTATCTCTTTGCTCTGAAGACTGAGATGACAGAATACAAACCATCAGTGTCAAAGCTTTTRTAACTGTTTCTCTGAAAAAGAATTAGAGCATCCAAGAGTGACCTAGAAAATTGCAAACGTGGAGGGAGAGCTCTCGGAACACGGCCACTCCCTCAAATCAAACCACGCTTCTGCTTTAACTGAATCTGTCCAAACACTAAAACCTTCATTAAAATCTCACTTTGGAGTCTCTGAACAATGAATTGACAGCTCTCCAAGTATTTTACCCCACAGGTCATGCTTTGGCAGCTACCACAGGGACTGTGAAACTGCACGGAGATAGCAATAGCACCGTGGATTGCTGCGGAGGAATGTGCTCCAGCTCTTCCAGGGGAATGGCAACAGTATGCCACCCTCCTTGGTCACAAGGAAGACCATGAGTGCCTGATTTAGTGGAACAGCAATTGTCACTCTCAGCTTTACAGATGACACACCTGGAGTGGCACACATCAGTTCTGGAACAGAACCAAGGCTCAGCCACAAAGCACCCAAATCCACTAGGATTAATAAGCGTGACTTTTCTTCTTGGCTACAACCCCAAGGCAGTGCAGAAGGTGCCTCCACCACAAGTGAACCATCTTCAGACCTCCTTTAGCAGCTGGCTCATGCACAAAACCAAAACCAACCACTTCAGCTAATTATTTCCTTATATTGTTCATGGTCTGATTAAATGGAAAATAACTGTGCCATGAACTGAAAGGTTCAGGTATCCTACTCAGTGAGCAATAACCAAGTTGGAAGACCAATACGGTTCAACATGCTAAAAATTAACTGAAAATACCATTTGTAAACAGATAAAAAATTGCACACAAAGATTATGACAGAAGAATCCTTATGGGCAACACAGCAAAGCAGTCACATTAAAATACCAGAACTAACCTCATTTACATGATGTTAATTCAGCCCTCTTATGCATATTTACTATAATTAGGATGGTTATTCAAAAATCAGTATACATCCATCATTTAAAAATTATTTWAAATGATTAATGACAAGTGTTTATTGCCTTGGGGATGCTCAGACACCACCCCAGGAGGCAGTCTGGGAATGCAGTGGGTGCCCCTGGTCCCAGCAGCACTTCCCAGAACAAAAAGCTCTCACCATCCTCAGGGTATATTCGAGCCCTGGCCTCCAAATGCACTGGRTGGCACAGGAGACAAGGGGCTGACAGCACAGCCCAGGTTACCTAATTGGAACTACAAAGCAGAATGTTTTCAGGTTCTGCTCCTATTTCAGTATGGATTAGAAATTCAGATTTAACAACCCCCAACCACCACACAATGCKAGTTATGTAATGGCATCCTATTCCACTGGCATGAACCATGTAGAGGCTGGGTGGGAGCTGGCAGGGACAGCACAGGGCTCTCTCCCTTACAGGATTCATCTTCAAATGAGACAGGGAGGTGGGGTCAAACACAAAAGGTCTCTCTGACTATCCTCAGCTGCTTGTGCAATTGAGGAGGCAGCACATGCCTSGGATGAAGCAGAGGACCAACACCTGGGATAAGGATAAGAGACCAGCTGGATATATTTCAGAACAAGATCATCTCAGCCACAAAAAACAGCTTCTCATCCCCAGTTTTCCATATGCTGAAGTTTTTATCTCTGAACTCATCACCCGCTGCTGTACAAGGGACTCAACTGTACAGAGCAACAGGCAATACATCTGCTTACCTCTGACAAAAAGCAGATGAGAAAAGCTGTGAACCCACAAACCACAATCCATCTGTAATTAAACAGTTAGAAAACGGAGCGTGACATGGAGCTGAAGAAACAAGAGCAAGCCAGACTGCTGCAGGGTACTGCAGCAATCTGGCATTTCCTACAGCAAGAGTAACTACAAGCAAATTTCTTATGAGGTGGGATTTTCCCCAAGGCTCTCAGCCTCTTTCTCTAGCTCTCAAACCATTTGCAGCTCAGGGATTTCTTTTTATTGGCCTGACCTAGCAGTGTGTCCAGCATTCTACTGCTGAGTGGCTGACAGCCAAGGTAGAAGATTCAAGATGTACAGGGGAAAAGTATGGTCTGGAAAGTAGTGGATCCCYGAGGAATTGTTACATCACCAAATGAATCCAAGCAACTTCGATGTGTACTATTATTACAGATTTCCATCAAGTCTAACACTGAGATGACAACTGACAACATAAACATTGTRCTAGTGGTCACCCAAAGAGCAGGATATTTGTCTCTTGGGCATCACAGATGCTATGGAGCTGAAGAGCACGTGGCATCACCTTGAAGTGATGCATTTAGCATCATTTAGCAGTGAGGCATTTATTTCAACCATGATCTGAGGCTAACTAGCATGGCATGGTCAGGGTTCATGRTCTTCAAGGTCAGGGGAGGCCTGAGACTGAAAGCCCAAAGCTGTCACTATCCATCCTGAGCTGACAAAACACTGCTTTAGGCACACCACTGATGGGCATGTTAAACAAAACTGGCACTAGCACAGAACTGAGGCATTAGGAGGATAACTGAGAGAGTCCTAAAGATTCAGTAGCTAAATGTAACAGATTAAGATGCTATATAAGGATTATTTTATCCCACATAGTTTCCAGTACCTCTTTTTCAAACTCCTTTTATTCAAAACCCATTACCCACTAGCACTRGGACCATCCACCGTGACACACAAGCTTCCATTTCTACTTGCTCCCTCCTCAGGCCTCCCTTCCTGCCTGGTTATCCAGGCCATTTGTCCTTTAGCAGAAGGTGCCAGTCTGCATCCTTTAAGTACCTTATTTCCACAGACACCCCAGCTAGCCTGCTGAGACACCTCCAGTTTTCTTCCTACGATTTCTAAATTCCCTGGATACCAGCCATACTCTTTTTAAGTAAGTCCCAGTATCTTTCTACAGCTCACCTCCCCCCCACTGATATCCTTTTCGCAAATACACACAGAAATTGCTTTTCAGACTATGCCAGCTCTCTACATTTTAATGCCTGAATTTTGAACTCCAATTCAGTTCCAAGTTAGGACTCTCAAAGTGCTTATCTTTTAAACACAGCGTTTGCTTTGCTTGTCAGCACTCTCAGCCCTGCTCTGAGAGCACCAAAACGGTGGGTGCAGGCAAGCTCCCAATTACAGCTCCAGGATGGATAACAGCGATGTGCCACAGCTGGGGAAAACACACAATGTGCTCAGGACAGCACAAGCTCAGGGGCCAGCTTTGGGCACGACGTGATATGAAGGGCTTCTGCATTTCACCCTCTAAGGAGATTTCAACACATCTGAAAGTTTTCTTTGATCCAGTGAAGCCAAGTGGACTTTCACCTGCCACTCACTCGAAGTCCTAATGCATCCCTGCCCAGYTAATGCCGACCTCCAGCTTCTCTCACTCCTCTGAAGAGGGCATCTTATCAGATCAGCTTATAGGATCACAGGGAAAAAAGTGGAAATTTTAAAATGAAAGCCTTTCCTTTATAGCATGCAGGAGTCAGAAGAAGATTTCTAGAGCTCAGACAGTGAGGATTTCAGGACAACAGCTCAAAGAGAGACAAGTTCTGTGCTCTGGTGTTACTGGCTGTGCTTCCACTGCACAGCTAAAGAGAAGCACAGATGGTTAAGGCCCTATAACAGGATAAGTGGAAGAGGCCATGCATACAAATTTCTTTAACATTGGACTTGATCTTACAGGTCTTTTCCAACCTAAATCATTCTAAATCAAAYGCTTTCATGCTCAGAAAAGTATAAATCAGGTTGAATCCTCTATTTGAAAAATATACTTAAACTTATATAAAAAAACTTACAGAATACTTAAATATTTAGCATATTGAGTATCATTATTCAGAGATGGCTCCAGGGAGGGGTCCACATGGCTCTACCTCATCAATATTCCTTATCATGGGCTACTGCACAGACAATGTTTGATCAACAGCTGCTTCACAGCCTCCCTTCTCCTCCAACACGGGGACTTCCTTCTCTCTCCAAAATGCTTCTCTACTGTCTGGACATATTTCTAACTTTTTTTTTTTTTTTTACATGGCCACCTTTTTCCTCAAAGATCAACTCATCCCATCTCACTTTAAACAATATAATGCTTAAATACATTAGTACAATGCACTAATCCAGCCCAGGAAGTTCCTGAGCACTTCCCCCAGGGATACTTTACAATTAGCAACAGCCATAAGGAAGCTGGGAAACAATGAGGAAAGACCCAGCACCTTAATCATAGGTTTGAGCACAAACATCAAAACCCTAAAGAGCATACCAATGCAAAATTGTGCTGYAAAAGAAGTCAGGCTGGAAAGCTCTGCCTTAAAGGGGTAAATTTATTGCTAGACAATTCAAGCTATTTAATGAAACATTTACAGACCCCACACACAAACAAACAAGTGCTCTTTACTGGAGCACAYCCCTGTGGGATTACACACCAATTCCAACACCTGCATAGTGACCAGAACTCTGGGTCTTCCGTGCAGCAGCAAATGTTTGCTAAGAAAACACCAACTGTAATGAGGAAGGGTGTGGTCCAGAGGCTCCTCCAGACACAGCTYTAAACTCCCTTCCTAGGCACTCAAGGCCTTCCCTGGCAGTGCTTTTTCTGCAGCCAGCACTCAGGCAAGCTCCCTGAAGGACAGTTCTCTCTGCTGAAAGGAAAATACTCAAAAATCCTAGGAAGAAGAAGCACGTCTGGAGAAAAGAGTTTTTGTCCCTAGAGACATAATTTCTCAGCATCCCAAAACTCCCAGCTAATGACAAAAGTGGGTGTCTGATACTCACTCCCACAGGGTAAGAGCCCTGCCATTTGCCACCAGCAGTGCAATGTTTACCTGTGTCTTCCCTTCCCAACGATGATTCCCAGCACATCATCRTGACCTTGAGGTGGCCTGTCCAAAAGCCATATCCAGATCCTTCATGGCCAGACGTGGACAGAACCACAAGGCAGCTGACCCATCTTCAGGCTGGCACCTGGACAGATTTCTGTGTGTCAGCAGGTGCTGCCTCCAGAGAGCTCTTCTTAGGAGCTGATTTGGAAAACAGCTGCTTTAACCTCCTGGGTCAGTATTTGCCAAGAAACCTGGCACAGCATGAGAACAGTTATCCAAGCCCTTTGGAGGGAAATGATTTTTCCCTGCCAGCCTGGCTTGGGTGCAACATAACTCTAGTGGGTGCCACAGCTCCCCATGGGACCCAGCACCTTTTCCTTTACAGGGCACTGAGGTTAAAAGGTTCATTCAGGCACCTGCACTGCAAACATCCAGAGGTAAATTCAAATCCTTCCTTCCTGGTCAGTTCCCAGAACTGCTGAAGAAAAGAATTCAGTGCTTTGTCAGGTTGAAGAAGTATCGACTCTCCAAGCTCTGAGGCTCTGGTGGCTGACCTCAGTTCTTTGCCAGAGTAGAGCCAGAGAGGTGAGTGTGAACGACTGCAGTTGTTATGATAATCCTGACACCAAGGATGGAAAAGAACACAATYCCTGTTGTGCCAGAAGTGCTTTAGAACGGCTGAATTCCTAAAGGATTGGGAAGGGAAAACAGCATGCACAGACATCTCTTTAAATTACCAGATAAGCTGCACAGTAGTGGGTGGCACAGATATTGTCACTTGAACCCCTGTGGGACTTTAATACCTGATAGCTCAGGACAGAGATGGCCAGCACAGCCCAAGGGCAGCCAGGCACAGGGCACTGCCTGCAGCTCCTGTGTGCTGCTCACCTCTCTGCAGCAAGCACTGCAGCACAGAGAGGTGATGCTTTCAGCKGCTCCTCTTAGCATCAGATGGATCAATCATTTGCCTGACATTAGGAGATGTCTGTGAAACTTTCTGGAATTCACTTCCTACACTTAGTGATGGGCCCAGTACACACTGGAAGGAAGAAAAAGAGATGAGCTCAGTTAATGGAATGGACACTGAAGGCAGCAGTGGCAGAGGACACACACCACTCCCACACAGACCAGGCAAAAAACAACACTTTGTCAGGGGAAAAAAAAATCCAAATCACCTCAGCACCCAACTCCAGTGATAGCACAGGCTGGGAACAATCAATCAGGCTTTCAAAAACTTAGGGCTATAAACAGTAAAATACCTTAGTCATCATATCATTAATGTACAGCTTTGCACTGTGAGAAAGCTTCTTAGTGAGACTTCWCAACCTGGTATTAAGTGTATGAAAATATCTTGCGATTCTTAAGACTTAAAATTACTTTCTCTGTTAACTCTACTCCTGAGATCCTTGATGGAAAAGTATATCAAATGTTTGCTTGGGCTTTAAATGCCATCCCGGCTCAAATGTGGTTCATGAAGCCCATCTGAATATTGCTAATTTCCTGGTTAGACATGGACAATACATCACAAAAAAACTAAGATTTCCCCTGTTGTCAATGAAAACAGAAAACAATTACTTTCATTCTCTTGTTCTAAAGACAGTTTCAGAGTCCTAAATACTCAAATCTCATGTTTTCAGCTTTACAGCTTTGACCCTCATTAAAAATTAAATTCCTTACATGACAAACTTGATTTTAGACCCCTGTCCCTCGGAAGCTGTATGTTCATCCTGTGGAAGGCATAACTAACTGAACTYACAGGTGGCCTGGAGCGATGGAGATGCAGGAGGACACTCAGATGCAACATCTGGTAGCTGTCAACACATACACACAGTACAACAGTACCACAAAATAAACCTTCAAGCACAATGCTCCTTTACATCTGACAGCTTTTGCTCTGCAGAAGCCAAGAAGAACTTCCCACCTCCCTCCTGTGTCTCCTTGTACAAAACAACTTCAGGATTTTCCCACACAACCCTCTTTTGGGAGGAATTGTAGCCATTGTAAGTTGGTCACACAGTGAGGACCTGTCAGTGGCTGTCCCATTCACGGATTTCCTGATATGATGGAAGAAGAAATTCTCCCTGCTATGAGGGAGGATTGGGGAAGTTGGTGCCTTTCCTCGACAGCACAGAGGGATTTGCCTGCCAGCACTCTCGGTGCTCTTCCACCTCATGTGTTTCCTGGTCCTGCACAGATGCAGAATGACAGCAAAGCTCCTGATCTCCRATCCTGTAGCACACAATGTTTCTTRCGCTCTCCGYAGGCATTAAAGGTTTAATAAGAGTCTCAAAGGTGCCCTGTGGCTTGCAGGGGAATGGGGTGGATAATAACTCTGTGTCCTCCTGTGTTAAATACCTGTTTCCTCATTGCCTGTGATTGATGGATAATGACACAATAGCCCACTTAGGCGTGTCGCCCCCATTTTCCACTGTAATAATTTCATTTCTAGACAAGAACGTTAACAACCCAGTTATAGTCAAATGGAAACAGAAATTCACAAATTAAAGTTGCTGACTGCCAGAGCTTTGATCTTGCATCTTCAAACTTGAATCTGAATTTAATCTTTTACTTGTGCGAGTGTCATAGCCTGAGCAGAAAAAAGCAAAAATCAAGGTACTCCTTTTGAATGAACCCTAATTTCAAATAGCCAAAGTTCGATTATTTAAATTGAAAAGGTCCAATACAAACTCAGGTGGGAAGAAAACAGACTAAAATCCACATCTGAAGGGAATACYAGCTCTCTCTCCCTATCAAAACCATAGATATACAAAAAATATACATAATTTCTACAGAAAAGCAGGCAAACTATCTCTTCRAAGAGAAGAGTGCTTCTGCCTTCTTYCTTAACCCCAGGGCRTGTGCAATTTGATACTTTTTTCCACCTCTAGAGTCAACCATCCTGTTGCAGCAATCCAACAACAACAGTGCATAAAGGAATGGAAAAGCAATCGCTGCTAAGATAGCACAAAAGCATGAACGAACAGTTCTGAGCYTGAAGCTCACAACAACTACTCATCAAGTGAAAACTGCAACATTTTGGTGTGCTCCCACTTATCAAAACAGTCCAGATGGAGTCCTAGCATTATAATCTGGCTCATATGCCTGTTAAACATATCTGGTGTTCCCCTTGACATTGCTGGAATTGGGCTGAGGACTTGTTGGACTGAGCCCAACAATTTCTGTCATCTCATTCTCAGTGACGGGTCTTGTGCAAAACATTATGGCAAAACCATGATAGAAAAGGGTCTCACCCTGGAAATGAAAGTTGTGGTGCATTCACTCATGTAAACYGAACCAGTCCAGACATTTTCCTCTCACTGCCTGCTCATCTCCCTTAAGACACTTCAGTTATATCATCAGCACCGTCCACTTCTAAGAGTACAGAGGGAATTTTTGAGAATGCAGCCGCAGTTTAGTTAGTCACCAGCTTACTAAAAGGATGACTTCAAAAGCATCAAAGCAAATTAGTGGCATGAGTCCCACTACTTTCATATAGGAGCTTGATCAAGGGATTTTACATCCTAATCCAAAATCCCCTTCTGACCACAGACACAATCTATCAATTGCAGCACCACATGATCTGTCCTACACCTGATTTACCATGTTCCTTACAAGCAGTTTGAGGCTACAAGATACATACTTTCCGAATGATTACACAGGGATATATTTAGAGTTTCTACAGAACTTCAGAGAAAATCAGCTAAAGAAGAAAGCAAACAAAATAAAAATATACAGCCTGTGAGAAAGATCAGCCAGCAGTAAACCATTGCTCTTTGTTTTAAGGTGAAATGCATCTATGYGTAGCATCTATGACTAAGATTTCCCCATTGGCGCACAATTATTCCATTAACACATTAGGAGGAGAGGACCTGACAGCTACAGAGACAGGGTGCCATCTGTATCCTGCCCATGCATCCAAAGATTACTTCAAATCCTTCCTAGCTCAAGGCAAGATCTCACCTAGAAATGAATTCAAAGGATGAGTGCTCCAGATGCCTCATCGCTCAGGAAAATGCTTTGCGTATTGAAAATGACCAAACCAAAGCTATTTCTTAGGGAAATGCTCTGCCAGTGAGTCCTCTACAACACAACCTTGGCCCTATGGAAGGGGCACAAACAGACTTAGCCATGGTACACATTGCACTTTGTATGCACAAGTGGAGGTTTTCAAGTACCCCCACCTTTTATCAACCAGTCCAGCGAGTATTCAACCTTTTCCTGMCTAACAGCAGTGAGTGATGCAGGACAAGTACTGATATATACACACCACCCAGTCAATCAGCCAGAGAGGACTGGACACTTAGCTTGTCAATCACTCACAGAACAAGTTATTTAAACAAATTTCAGGAAATCGCAATTATTCCCTCCAGCTCCTGGCATTGTAAACAGAACATCTAATCCAACAGAGAATAACTTGATTAACAAGGCATTTGCAATCTATAGGGAAAGAATGGTTGTTTCAGAGTTACATCAAAACACAGCTTTGTTAATGTTAATGGGCAAAAAAWTCCAACAAACCCATCATCAGAACAAAAATGCAGAGGCCAGAAGGAGAACAGCTTCATTTTAGAGAAGGGTCGGGAGTGATGTTTTGTGAAACAACCTATTTATACAGCAGCCCAAGCCAACCTCAGCACACAGAATAGGTAATTCTGTGATATACAGCAATATTYGAGTCCTGAGATAACCCTGCTGGGCCATACATCCCCAGCAGCAACCAAAGACACTGAGGAATTCTCACTTAAGCATGTGCTGCATGCTCCAGGTAGCTCACCCAGAAGCTTCCTCTGGGACAATCCCACTGCAGAGCATCAGTTCAGCAGCAGCAAAAAGCACAATCCGCACCACATGGGTAAAGTGAGGCTGAAGGAAAAAGGAGGACAGGATTTTGGAATATGAGCAGGGAGGTACAGGGACATAACCAGCTGGGAATCACACAAGTAGAGCAAGAAGATGCAGCTTCACAACTCTTCCAGTGAAAAGTGAACTTATTTTAAGACACATTGGGTAGCATAGTTTGCTTCCCAAAGCAAGGCAGGACAGAGCTGCCAAGAAGGAGGCTGTAGATTTTCTATCTGGGTAGGGTTGAAGAAAACACATTGATGGGAAGCTACTATTGGCTGAAAGGAATTGTGTGAAGTCTCTGGCAGAAGATCTCTTACAACCTTCTGTGCCAAAGGAAGAGGGACTAAGAGGATTCACACGGCTTGGAGAGCTGAGATGACACAAGATGTTGAGAAGACAGAAGAGAAAAAGGWCCAGAGAAATGTTTTCAGTACTTTTTGGCAGTTACATTTTACAACAAAAGCCACCCTTCCCTGCATGGAAGGTYTCTGCAGCATGCAGAGATGAAGTCAGTCCTTCCAAAGAGGCAGTGCATTTATCACAGCTTCATTGCAGGATACACACATGTACACCCACGCACCCAGCCCTGTCACAGGTCATTGCAAGCAGATCCAACTGCTCATTCACAGGCAAGTGTCTGCCCAGCTCYAGGAGCTTCCCACTGCAGGCTTCCATATCAATCTCAAAGGTTTACAACTCCATTTGCATGCCAGTACAACGTGGTGATTAGTGAGATACAAGAGGGAATGAACAAATGGTTGACTCAACATGTCAAGCCTCTGTGAGGTAAGATCAGGATGAGCTCGTGACAAAGTCACACACTGAATCAGACACAAAAAACCCCAAATCAGCTCTGCTGCCTGGAAATTTACTCATCCGCTAGCCTGTGGAGAGAACTCTCCATAGGTCAGGTGGCTCATAAAAATTCCTCCACAATGTGCATGTTTCCCAAACCATTAGGATGTTTACAGAAGAAAATGCCTAGATATACAAGCCTTTCCCTCGCTCCAAGTGGAAGACTCCAAAAGCAGATTCTAGAAATCCACACAGTCAAAAGCAGGACAGGCTTCATGGGGGTGGAAGAGAGCAGGGGAAAAAGAACTGTGCTAATGATACAACCTGAACAAAATCCGCACACCTAATACTCAACTAGAAAAGCAGAAGGTAATGTCAGTTGTGGATCCTAAGACAACAGATCAAAAGCAAGGCCATCTCCAGCACCCTTAGCCTGACACGCAAATGGATTTCAGCCACCACCACCCTCAACTACAGGTTAAAGCTGAAGAGATGAACTGACATTGTCAAGTGAATAAATGATGGATACCAGACAGCCCGTGAAAMTACATTTGAGGCAGGTGTCATCCTCCATTATAGGGAGAATCTRGCAGATTATAGAGAAAAATGTCAGACTCCACAATTAGGCACATTCTACCAAAAGCAAAGCAATTATTTTTGATGCTTGGACACACATTTTCTGTTACAAATTGCAACACACTCCCTGCACCACAGGCTTCAATAAATATTCCAAAGCTACAGGTCACAGGAGAACTTTCATTCTCAGGATAACCACATGTTCCTCTTCATTTAATTGGGAAGCCACACAGAGTTGCGACTTGTTACTGCAAATGTTTTCAGGACAGAAAGTCCTAAGCTCTGCCTGCTTGTCACAGCATCTTGTGGATTTTAACACCAACAGCTACAGTGAAAAGCCTGTGAAGTCTGATCTGCACCAGAAGCTCTGTTCACACAGAATACAGAAAGGCACTGCAGCGAATGGATACAGAGGATGGGCTCAGAGCAGGAGAAACACACAGTTGATGCTTCCAGTTGCACGGGAGTGGGACATGCTCAAGTGAGTACCCACAAAATCCAGTAAGAAATCCTCTTACTCTCTCCAGTAAGAAACAAGTAGAGAATGGAGATACTGCTGTGCTCCACAAGCTGAACTGGGACAGCACTGCAGGGAAACTGCTCTGACAAGTGCAGGAAGGCACAAGACCAACTCTTGGAACAACCAGGCACACGCCTGGAGACCTGCACAATAATTCACAATGTATGCATTTTTAAAAGTTCATGCTATAGCTCTCCTCTTAAGCCCCCTTTCTTAAGAAACAGGAGGAAAGGATTACAAAGTTGTTAGTTACTACCAACAAAAACTAGGAAATATTCATGCAGCCAGTGTTGCTATGTTTGAGCCCTGAAAGGATCTGGAGACAATACTACAGAGAGTTGAGACAAACCATTTGCTCCTGAGCTTAAAAAGCCCTCTTCCTTTCATATGAACAACAACCAGCTCCACCTTAGTGAAAATAGTGAAATATGCAGGCAGCAGAGACAGGCTCCCTCCATTTCTCCTCCTCCTGACTTTACAACACACAACAGTACACAAAGGGTACTTCATTTTCCACCTGATTTTCTCACACCAAGTAACATGTTTGTTATGTCTGCTCTCGTCTACACATGAAGGAGGAATGTAAAAAGATCCCATGGAAAAGAGCAGCCACGGGATGTATTCACACAGTTGCTTCCAAGAAGCCAAACTGGTGCCCCCAGACAGGAAYACTACTAGACGAGGGGCTACACCAAAGAAATTATACAACCTGAGCCAAATGCCACACCACACCCTTTCAAAAATGAGAACAAAGGAAAGGAAAATTATTTAGGAGAAATCATGCGACTTTGCAGACAAAAATCCCATTTTCCATTCAAAATAAATTTCTCCCCAATGGAAAAGCAACTCATCACAGAGAGAAAAGAAGTCTCACACAACTCAAATGACAGCCAATACAACAAAAGGCTACCAGGAGCATCACCAACCATGAGGCTCCTAAAAAGGCTGGATCTTGGCTCTGCACAACACATCAACAGTTCATCTGCCCTAATGGGGCACAGAGCTCCCCAAAGCCAGGAGAGCCAGCAGCTGGCACCTCACTCATCCAGCCCTGTGCCCAGCACCTCCACACTGGCAACAACAGCGACCCAGCACCTTTCATGCACCATAGATGGGACCCTGGAGCTGGAATAACTTGCCAATGCAACAATTAACAGTCAAAGCAATTAATAAGGGRCCTGTTGTCATTGCTTTAGCTGTGGCAGCTAACACATGTGAAATGAAACTCAGCTGCAAAATTAGGGCAAGACGGAAGATGGGTGTTTCCTCATCACAATATATGTAACAGAAAAGCCCCCTCAAATCTCAGCAGTCACATACACATGCTAAGACTTACTGAATGGAGGGAGTTGAACCTGGTAAATCTGTAGTCTGCAAATCTGGCAATGATCTTAAGTGGGTGCTGGTGTGTGTCGTGTGAAACAAAAAGATTTCACAATATCAAAATTATACAATATAGGGATGCAGCAAATTGTTCTTCAGGCAGGGTCAGTTCAACAGGCATTAAACAGCATCAAAAATGCTGGTTTTGCACAAGCTATTTATTCCCAGGCTGCAGATGCCTGASAAAGAGGCAGGTTGACTAGTGAGGGACCAGGATGTCACTTGCTATTTATGCTCTCACAAGTGACTGAATTTGACAGGGACAGTTGATAACCTTCTGAAAATAACTGAACTATCAAAGAATCTGTGTCTTAGCTAACACAGGTTTTTGGTTTTGCAGCTTGCAAAAATGCAGACTGATTCTCGGTCTAAGGAGATGATCTTGCAACTCTACCCTGGAAGTCGTTGAAGTGGAATATCTATTCTCTAGGGACATTTCRTAACTCCCTTTCTGAAGATCTCTATTTGTCACTTACTGAGAATTTAAAAGTTACCTATTTCCCTTGCAGCGTGTCAGATACAAATCTGGCTAGTTTTTTTTATTTAAGTAATTAGAAGGGCTCTTTTCTCATGTTCAACCCAAAGCAGATTACGCAAGTTAACCTATGTGGGGCAATCCAGGGTTTACAGCTCTCCTGACCAAATGCATGTAGTTTGGATTGTCCCAAACCTCACGTTTCTAACTTCACCAATTACTAACTACTGTAGGTCTTCCAAAACKTGATAAAGATTGGCATATGGAGGCTTGGGAGATGATCCCTTCCAAGCACTCCATCTTCCAGCTTTCCTCTGCACACACAGAGAGCCAGGTACAGAAGGAAGAAAACTGGAAGCTTTTCATATCCTGTCTGTTTTTAGCACATGCCAGGTGTGCATGGCTGGGACCTCAACTCCTGTTGCTAGTAGGGTTCTGGCAGCACCCTGCCTRAGTTTTGGAAGGGAACCACAGGAAAACATTCCCCAGCCTGAATGCCTGCTGTAACTGCTGCTGGGGAGGTCAGTGTAAGCAGCAGTGGAACACCAGCCAGAGCTTGTTCCCATGCATGTGCCTGCAGTGATTTACTGGGCACCTGGCAGCACTCAATTCAGTTTAARGATTGGTGCCTACAGGCTCTCTGCTGTAGCAATGACCAAACCCGATCAAATCAAAAYGCCTGCCCAATTCTACATACTCCAAATGGGAGAAAGGGCAGAGCAGGCATCAACAATCAGAAAAAGAGGGATTCCCAAATTCCCAGGTACTTGGGAATTGCTCTTGCATAGGAAGATGTTATTTCATGTCAGCAGAACGGTGGAGAGAATATGGAGTAGTATTTCGTTAAAAGGAGTGCCATCTATAATTACAGATTCCACAGTGACAACAAAATAAATTGGGAATTTTAGAAACACTGAAGGGGAAATAAAAGTTGTCACTGATACTAAAAGTAATAATTAATTCTGGAGCCTTCTCCCTCTCTGCTCCTYACCACCACCTCGGTGGGAATGTGCCAGGCTCTTTCTCAGTAACAGAATTATTTCTGTAGAACATTTTTGTAAGTTGCAATACCTCTGTAACTGAAAATAGAGGCAAATGCAAGTGCTTAGTGGGACCTTTGAAACCCCAGCTGTGAAGACTCATTAACTGTAAGTACATTTTTGCAGATGCACAGCTCYGAATCTGACTCATAACTCTCCTCCCATGACAGCAAGACCCAGGATTCAGGTAAAAAGGCTTAAGATAATTGATATGGATTCTTACTCAGGCAAATTAGGAGGAAGAATGCAGCAAAGAAGAGACCTAAGGGATATGGTGAAGGAAGGAGGATCAATCGTTTAGTTGGCTCTGTTGAATGATCCATCACTTGTAGTTCCAAGGAGGGTGGTATGAGATGGGAATCTATGTTTTATCTAAYAAATTTTATGCATCTTGCTCTTGTATGGTGGACAACAGCTCTAGCTTCAAACATCAGGTCACAATAAAGTCCCCTCTTGAGCAGTTACTGGGGTTTTCAGCCATTTTGTTCTTATAAGGGCTGAAAATGTTCAGATTTACCAGGCTCAACTGCACATAGGGTAGTCCTTGTGTCTGCAGCTCTGGGTTGCCAAAGGACAGGATAGGTATGAGGGAGATGCACAATTAAGCATCTCACCCACACATAAGGCATATGGCAAAGTGGAGCAGTCAAGTCACAGTTGACTYAGAGCTGCACACGAGGGTATGCACCTACAGTCACATGTGCATGTGTGTGTGCACACACTGCAGAGGGAAGCATTTACTGCCAGCTCAGCTCCTCCCAACTGCTTTTCAACAAGTACAAAAACAGCAGGGTCAAAACCTGCATCAGGAGTCTGTCAGCCAGCAGCCTSTGACTCCAGCCAGTGTGCTGACACATACCAGGGAGGAGGGCAGACCACTTGGTGTCCAACAGCTCTTTCCCACTGGCATTTCTAAGCCTGATACAAGATTCTAGTAACAACAACATTTAAACCGTGGTGTTGTGTGTTATACAAGAACAGACCTTCCTTCACAAAAACCTCATTGGCTTTCCACCACCCCACCAAAAAAAAAATTAAAAATCTTCTAGCAGCATTGACCGAATTGTAAAGCAACCTGGTTGGCTTCCATGCATCCGATGGCCTCTTCCAAGAGTGAAAACTCCACGCAGACATAGCCATAGTCGTAACCTGGGGACAGCATTTAAATACAGACGGGAGTCATGTTAGTGCCTTGTCATAAAGAAAGCCACATTAAATATTCAATTTCCCTTTCCCTCCAATGACAAGCCCTCTAACCACCACCCCTCTACTTCAGAATGAAAAAGAAAGAAACCAGGGACTAGCTGGATGATGATTAACTGTGCAGTTTACCACGAATGTTAATAGTACAGTGTTCCCACTTTCCCTTACACAACCCAGTGCCAGACACACCCTTTCTTAGGGCAAGAAATAATTGCTTTGCTGTTTGTTTTTTTTTAAGGCATAGTGACTTTCCATTGCCAGTTTCGAATTTTGTGCTACCTTGGAGGCAGCACTCTCCAAAGTAAGTGCTGATAAATCATTTCCAAGTACCTTGCTGCAGATGTATTTKACACGAATAGCCAGCATTTTAATTGGGCAATATTTCTGAAAGAACTAACGCAATTCCTTTGCCTTTGCTATTTTTCTTTCAACACCTGCTTACTTCTTGAAGCCCAATCCCTTGCATTATGAAAAAGTGCAGCTGAGCAGGAATGAGAACTCCAGCTTTCTCATTTTGGTATAGATGTCCTTGCACATATGACAAGAAGGTCTGGGAGCTTTAAGTTCACATTGAAAAAGCTAGAGGGCCTTTACTCTTCTCATTCCTTGGAAAGCTGTCATCTCAGTCACTGCAGAAGGGACCCACTGATTTAACTGTGTACTTTAGTTACCTACACTGAAACATTATGTCCCAAAGTAAAGCGCAGGGTGAACAATACAAAATCTAAGATCAACTCAAGACCCATCCCTRACATTGAAACTACCTGCATTGAAACTGGAGCACTAAGGAGCAACCTAAAGTCACAATCTCACCCTTCACATGTCAAGGCCACCACACTGCAAAACAGCGCTTTCCAGATTATCATGAGCTCCTTCACAGGCACAAGCAGTGAGAGAGCTTGGCTCCCTCCCTCTGCTGCTCTTTTGGCTGGTTTGCTGCAAGAGGAAAGCTGGTCTGCATGTGATTTGTGCCATTTTAGGCACCGAGCTGTCCTGGTGAAGAGCTTGTTTTCCCTCCTGCTAAAGATGCACATCTCAACTCTTGTATCTTCAAACCAGGTATGTATCTGGTTCCTACTGCTGCAGCCCCTCACCTTTCATGGAGAGGAACTCCATGCATGCTTCTCTCAGGCAAGGCATTCCAGYTTTCTGGAAAACAGCCCCCATCTCTCTCAACCCTATGCCTAAGAATATTTGCTGTACTCTCTAGCTTTTTGTTCTGTCACTTCACCATCTTTATACTTTACCACATCAAAGACAGGATCACACAAAACTATTTCATCATCAAACCCTACCAATTTTTTTTAATCATTTTTTTTTTATTTGGGAAGTTCTTTGCATGCTGTTCTAACAACACAATCCTGACTTTGCATGTTTGCCTTTAATAACAAGAATCCAATTTGAATCTAGCACCTCTTCCACCTCACACAGGAATTTATTCCCCTTTCCCATATAATTATGCTAAAGGGAAATTTATCAATCTGTGTGCTTTTCAGCTCAGTGGAAGATGCAGTCCAGCAACAGCACAACATCTGTGGTGGAAGGCAGCTAAAGGCACCTGACACTCKTACATGAAGTGGGCACCTGGAACGAGAGGTGTGGTTTCAGCTGGCAGGATTGACAGAACCAAATTGATCCACCTGTTCCCATAGCATCCATTCTGCTCTGCAGTACAGCCACAYCGGATCACATTTTGAAAATGAAGGAGTTCTCCTCTCTGCAGAAGGCAGCTGCTCTCCAGAAGCAGTGCTGCCCCTTGCTGGGAGACTGCTCTGCATTCCGGGCAGGCACCTCTGCTACTTGTGCAGTGTTCAGCCTCACATGGTACATTTTAAAGYCTTACTCAAATTCAGGACTCTCAAGACACTTCTTTCCCTCCTGTTTAGAAAAGGGCTGCAAGAATGGTATTTGCCAGCCCATAAGGCTGATTCCTCCTCAGAGAGGATTTTTGAAAGCTGCTGTAATAAGCCAGGCAGGATCAGAGCACTATCTTACTCCCATGAGTAGGAGATCTCAGTAGAGACACAAAGCAACATTGCAGAAGTTTTCATTCTATTTGCTCCGCAATAAGAGGACATTTATGTCCCAGCCCTCTTGAAGGGAATGAGTAGTTTAGACATGGATTTAATCCAGCATGACACAACTTAGAGTGCAAGGCTGAATGTTATATRGAGATACAAATGCTCAGATGCTTGGAGGAATGTAAGCCAGAGCATCATTCCGCGCATTACATGGAGACAGTTAAGGGGAAGCCCAGCACATTTCTCCTTCTGCACTTTCCCCACCTCTGCTCTCCCCCACCGAACTCATAAACACAGCAGCAATAACAYGTACAAAAACAATAACCATGGCCCCATATCCTGCCAAAATGCAGCTCCAGGCCAGACGTTCAGCTCTTGTGGTCGRCTCGCAGAGGGACACAGCGTTCTGGAATTCACTACAAGCTGTCCTTGCACAGACAGCACCGAAGTAGTAATGCAAGAAGAGAGCAGCCTGGAGCCACTTGCTGAAAACCGCTGCTGAAGATGTGTGGGGGCTTGACACTTTTCCCCTCCCCCAGATCCGGAGCTTTGCATGGATCTGACAAGCACATTCAGGATGTGAGAACTATGGAGCAACATCAGCCTTGGGCGGCACACCACCCCTGCTCTGCCCCCCTGCCCCCATCTCCTYCAGAGCATCCTTCCATTTTAGACCATGGCAGGGAGGCGACTGAAATGGAAGCCTGTGGAACAATAGAACCACACCTTCAAAATGCAACCTCTGCTGGTTTTTCCACCATCTGCAACAACTACATAACCCAGAGAACAACACTTGAAACAAAACTAAGTGGCCCAAGGCTGGTTCTTAAGGGGAACAACTACAAAGGCTCCTGCCACCAACTGTTATGCCCCCTCTTCCCAGCCTCCTCCATAGGGCTGGTCCAGCTCCATGTAGCAGTCGCTGAGGTTGGATATTTTTGTTTCCCAAGCCTCCACAGTTTGCCTATCAGAATGCCAACAATTTAGGTGCTGTTAAGAGGCAGGACATGGGATTTTGATGGAAGAATAGGGCCAAGCACCTAATGGCAGGAATGGTTCCATAGGCATCCCAAGGAAAGCAGTGCTCCCTTGTGAGTGAGAGCTCCTGGATATGCTCTGGTATTCTTCAAAGCAATCAACCAGGAAAGCAAAATGACTGCTGAAGAACAGTGTAGAGTTTTTGACTCAAAAAGGCCTAACTTCTTTTGCAAGATTTCACATGAAGATATAAATCCTGCTATCTTCACCTATTAATTGGTACAATACTAGTTACAGGAYCCACAAGAAATTAGAATGGAGTAATGATTTGCAGAAGTATATCTGATCAACACAGACTGTCAAAAAGAAAAGTATTTCTCCCACACAACCTCTGAGCATGCTGCAGCACAGCTACACTGTCCAAATGATCTTTCCAACAGGAACACTTGAACTCGCCCAAATTTTGGCCCTAGCGCAGCCATAAAACATGCATGTCCTCATCTCTCCCCAGTTTTAGGTCAACTGTGCAAAAGGACTCTTGTACCTTATTTAGCTACTTCCTTTCAGCTGTGCAAGACTACAGTACCAGAGGCTGTGTACGACGGATGAAATCAGAACACAAGGAGAGCGTGCACACAGATTTCAGAGGACTTCTGCTTTCCCTTAAGTGCTTCTATGTATACACAATCCTTTACGGATGCTCCCAAAGCATGCTCGGCTGTCTTCTGCACTGAAAATGGCACAAACATTTAATACTTCGGAGTAAGGACACATTTAGAGCTCCAGGAAGCTACCCTGCAAGCATTGAAATAAGGAACATTCTGCTTCTGAAACAGACGTGTTTCAGCAAAGTGAATTTTGACAGCAAATGGAGGGTCCCTGCTAGCATGCAATACTTTGGCTAAAAATCCTGAAAGCCTGCTTTAAAATTACTGTTCTTTGGCTTCAGATATAGAGATCAAAGACTTGGGATTTAAAATAAGCCTTGTTTCCACACAGACACAGTTTCTACTGAACAACTGACACATAGTAACGTGTTACTTCACCATCGTTTGTTATATCAAAGATCTAAATAAAGGAAAACCATAATGTTGTTCTCATAGGGGCTGTAAGCAGTGTGAAGACATTAAAAAAAAATCTCTAGGGTTTTAAAAGACCAAAYGAAAAGATCCTGTAGTGACAGCAGCCCTGTCTGTGCCAAAGCAAAGATAGTTTTGGAAAGAAGGCAGGATGGCAACATGACAAAGACATCCAATCCGAGAGGCGATGCAGCTTCTTGATTCTAGGAATAAGCGTGCTACTGCACACCCCAACAACCTCAACGCATTAGGTCACCTCATGTCCATGGGGAACCATCACCTGCCTTTGCAATAACAACTGTGACAAACCCCCAGCTGCTCTGGTGCAACACAAAGATATTCCCTCTCCCCCAGGATGGGAAGAAGATGGTCTCCCACTAAAGTAACTCCATGTAACAGCTCACCAAAGGACAATACGCTAACCTGGGCAGCTGAGCCACTTGCCAGCATAGTGGAGGTACCTGCATCTGTCAGGTGAGGCCAAGCAGCCTCAGGGCAGATGGACACAGTGCAGTCTCCACAGGCAGAGAGCTGCCTACCATCCCAACATCACTTCACTTGTGGTTTTTTCCCTGTAGATGAGACAGAACTACCACAGAATGAAAGCATCTGCAGTTTTGGGACTTCCAGGACTTGGAGAGAAGGCACATTAAAGCACATGGACAGCAGATGAAGCAGGAGATACTTGCTCCCTCCAGAGACCGCCTGGGAGAGCAGGGTGAAGCTGAGGAAATGCTCCACAGAGTTTCACCCATGCTAGAGAAGGAAGTTCTATTGCTCCAAGGGCCACTACAGTATAAAGTATGGAGTGACTATGAAGGACTTCTACATCCCTGAAGCAATCTTTAGTCTCACATACTGACCTTTGGGGAGCTCAGGGACTGTGCACCCTCTTCTCTGAGAGYCTGCCATTCCATGGTTGAAAAGAAGACCTACCTCATGAGTGGGAGATTTTGGCAATGTGCCTATGACCCTAGGCACAAGATTTTTCTGTTTCCTCCAAGGAAAGATGTGGATGTAGATCATCCATACCAGTAGGAATACCTCATCACAAGAAAATACTGGAGAACACAGAACTTTCTCTGGATCTCTGTGCTATTGCACTGGACTATCAGGAGGCATCATACACTCAAATGCTTCCAAGAGAACAGGAGCTCCTGGACATGCTCAGGASTGGCTCTACCTGTGCCTACTGAGCAGACACTGCCCCTGCAGCGAGGATGGGCACCAGAGTAGTGCCTTCCATGGCAGGCAGAGGAAATAAATATGTCCACACAGTCTGAAAAGCTGGAGGGCACCCCCGCAGCACTGCAGGGACAGCAACATTCTATCTATGCTACCACAGAAGCCAAAATCATGAGCTCTCTCAATACCAGCTGGTGRATTCTGAGCATCCACAAATTTGTCAGATCTTTTTACTGCACAGATAAATTGGCCTTCAGAGCTACTAAAGCTGAAGAGCTAYACAAGAGCAAACAGGACAATCTGCAACAAGTCATATCCCAAATTCCTTTCAAAGGCTGAGCATTTACAAGCCACACCTGCTGCTGGGAAAAGGCCTGTCACTTCCTACTGTCCTTCTGCATAAAGAAGTACGCTCTTACACACTCATTCATGACAGAGAACAGCACTGAAACCATAGGAAATGAAGCAGCACTGTATCCTGAAAGACAGAGCACTACAGTCCATCCTCCTCCCTCCATCGTGGAGAATAAGACACAGAAAGGACCTGTCTGAGACACACTCAAAGGCAGATATTGGCAGCTCCATAAACTACAGGAACTACTACAGTCAGAGCTCTAAATGGCTGTCAACCCTTCTTAGCCCAAGGAGGGTAGTTTATAAACCAGCACAGAGGAGAGAAGGGAAAAAACACAATGCTAAAATTGTACACACTGTAGTTTTGTTAAAGACAAAGTATTGCATTATGTTTGTACAGAAACCTGGAATGTGAGGAAGGTTGGGGCTTTCATTAAACTCCATGAGAAGACTGGAGGCTGCTTACCTGGGAAGGTGTTCCATCCAGGAACTCAGTTTTAAACTGCTGCTAATCTGAACCTGGTCTCCAGGTTATATGACTTRTCATTTAGCACCAATCTCAAGGCGATCAAGGTAATGTCAGTACACTCTGCAAAACCTTGAAGTTTTGCTCCAGATACAAAAGGAARGAGAACCTTTGTAAAAATGGATTCTACATGTCAAAAAGGCTGTGAGCATGTTTTATGGATGAATGTGTTTGTTGCCTTTTTCGAACAGGCCTTATARCGCTGAACCAAGGTTGACTACTATCACAAACACTGACTTGGACCAGATTTGTACTTCCTATTTCCTAAGCCACCACATCACAGACAAGGAAAGAGGAGCAAGAACACCTTTTGCTTCCAWGAGACAATGTATYACTGTCYTGAAACCAAGCAAGGCAAGCCAAAAGCCTACTGSCCACACAGCTGGGAAAACYGGCAAGGACTGCTRTTGATRACCATGGACTAATTCCAGCTAAGTGTATTTTTTGGCCCTTGGCAGGCTACTCTGGCTACAAACTAGAATCAATTGGTTCGTGCAGATCAGTCCCGTAGATATTTCCACAGTTCCTGGGAGGTGAGTCCTGCAGTCTGAATAACTCTGCTGATTACCAGAGGATCTGACCACGCTCAAGAGGAAATGCCTTGTGGGCTCRTGGATGGTCACCTCAGCTCTCAGCAAGGGCCTGAGATCTGCATGCCTGAATCATGGCTGATGCAGCAGAGTGGTCCACATAACCTTCACWGTGCAAAGCACTAAACACAGCAACAGGAGATTATTCGTCCTGTGGTGCATCAGCACCAGCCTTGATGGTGAGCCAAACTGCCTTCTGTATAATTAGCACAACAGGCCAGATGCCCCTCTGCACCACGTGTGCTAGAGACATCCCACAGCAGCCCACAGCATGTTCTTTGTACCAAACCCAAGAATCAAAGTCCTTGCGGGATCTAGTCCTCACCTAACTCCAGAGGGTTGGTGCCAAGTSCTCTGTATGGGGAAGCCACTAGCTGGCCACAAATCCACCCTTCAGAGGGGCTTCCCCAGGGCACTGCATCACTCCAGAAAGGAAACAAAAAGGTGTCCACTTGGCACAGTTCCAGAAACACTCCCTCCCCATGCAGAGGTGCAGCTCATCTCTCCAGTCCTACCTAAAGCCAGGAGCTGYAGAATGATGGCCCCTGTGGAGCAGCAGCATCTTGCCAGCATTTCTGGCCTCCAAGAGCAGCCCTACACAAACACCACCCAGAGCAAGGAAGCTAAAACCCTATTATATGAGAGCCTGACAAATGCACAGCCATGTCTGCCTTAAGGGAGAGGAGATCTCACTGCCTTGGAATGCAGTCCAGCCATGGAAAATGGAGAACTTACCCCTATTGTGGAGAAGTGCACTGATTTAAAAAAAAAAAAAAAACAGCACCAATTTTTCCATCATGAACTGGAAATTTCTGGACCCTTAGATTATAAGCTTTAGCAAAATATAACACTGAAAAATACAATTTTGAATTCCAGAGGCTTCCTGATAYATTCCTGAAACCAATGATTCACTGTTGTGATATACAAGATAGACTGCACTTGGAGGGAAAAAAAAGCAGCACCTTTTAAAGATTTATCTAAGGGGCTTATTAATATTTAACAGGGCACCAATGCGGCAGAGCTTAGAGAGAACAAGCAAGATAATCCAGCTTCTTGTAGGACCTGGCCGAGGCAATTTTAAGTTTAACTTAAAGGGAGGGATAAGGGGAGCAGTTCCAAGCACCAAGTAAGAGGCAGGTCTCGAGAAATGAAACAGAACACGAATGCTAGGGCAAGAAGGTAGCTGAGCAACCAATAAAGTACATTCAGTGGCAATAATACTTGCTAAAACAAAAGCTTTTCAAAATGGAGCAGGCAGCTGCCACAAAGCAGCTCATGTTTTCAGCTGACACTACATTTCTTGGGTGCTCCTCCACCACAGGAAGAAGCCTATYCTTTAGTATTAGTCATTTGKATCCATGTGGCATCACTCTGGCCCYAAGCTCCCTGTTGTTCAGGAAGCTTCTTCTTGCTCCAGGCATTCCAGTTCCATGGGTGCTTTGCTCCTCAAGGGTGCTATATTGGGTTCACATATCCCCACCCCAGGTTCAAAAACAAGTATTTGGAAGGGTCAGAATAGGGTTAAAAAAAAAAACCTCCCAATTTCTGAAGTGCTGCACAAATTTAGAGGGTACACAAAGGAGCTGGGGTAGATGTTACTGCTCCTGCTGACTGCCATCCAGCTTACCTCATCCCTCCAGGTCCACTTCAGAGTTCCTCTCTGCCATGCTGCTCTCCACCCCAGTGAGTGTCCATTCTCTACCAGGCTCTCCCAGCCCAGCAAAAACTCCTTTCTGTTCCCCATATGGGCTTGTGGAGYGAACTAGAAAAGTCTCATGGGCTGCCAGCAATTTCTCAGGCTCACTTTCCCTGAACAGCTTTCACAGCTGCTGGCACTGACACTAACAGGAATCCTGGTTGGAAAACACATGTTCCAAGCTTGTCCCGCTACATGCTGCATCCAGGAGAACAATTTGAACAGAAGGCTCAGAGTGTGCTTTGTGCTTTCACTTATTACTTTGGACACCACTGCAGTGTGGTTTAAGAAAAGCAACCCTTMAAGATATGGCTGGCTCCACGTGCTTCCTTCTCCAAGGTACACGTGTGCAGCTCAGCCAGAGTTCTGTGCATTTCAAACCCCCAAGATGAGATCTCAGGCTCATGTCTGACATTATCAGGGAAGCAGAAATAAAACCTGATGAGAATCAGAAAGGACGTAAGTTTAAAATATGATCAAAATCAAAACCAGGGAAAGGTGTGCTCACGTTAGACTCCTTAAAGGTCAAAAGAGATTGGTTTCAAGTTCCTGGCAGTCAGCACCAAGGCAGCAACAGGAGGATGACAGATCCCACATCATGAGCAGCCAATGTTGCCACACACTGCACTAACACCTCCATGGAGGGGACACCACTGTGTAAAGCCACATGAAAGCCCTCAGCCCAGCAAGCAGTGATGAGCACCTTCAGAAGGGACAGGGGAGCYCACAAGCCCTTCCCAGAGAGCTGCTGACAAGTCATCACTGCAAGCATCAATGGGAGCAGCGCAACAGCCATGCGCTGCCTCCACGCGAGGCTCCAGGACATACTGCACACCCAAGCAGCTGATGGACTTTGAGAAGGCTCCACTGTCACCTCTGGGTTGTTCTTTGCAAAGATTAATTGGACAGACATGACCAAACACACTTGAGAAAGCAAGCTGAAAGATTTAGCACAGTTATTCCTGCCAAGGCTTACACATCACATTGGAAGAAGCCCTCTTCCCCCCCAAAAATGGATTTGGCACTTTCAGTCTGAACGYACAGGCATCAACTCAAAAATCTAACTGATGGAAATTCCAAGTTAATGTCTTTTAGGGTAATACTATAAAGTCTGACTTTGACATTTTATCATTGTAAATATCTGCCTCTTTGATTTAAATAGAATTACTATGCCACTTCTTAAGGTCTCTCCTTTCACTGCCTCATTTAAAATCTAGCCACCATTTCAGTTTGTGGGCTTCAGAGACAAAATAATCTAAAGAACCAACAGCTTGAATGCATACCAAAATCACAGCAGGTATATTAAGAACAGTGTTCCATTCTCAGCACAGCCTTCAGTGAAAATAGACTTTCCTTCGCACATACACAGTAAGTAAAAAAAGGGGCTTTATAAAGAAATTGAGCTACTTTTTCCAAGAAAAATCAACCATATATTTTTTCCCCAAACCAGAAAGACTCTTGTAGAAGATCATACAGTGGAATCATTACACTGAAGCTGCTGAGATAAGCTTTATGATAAGCRTTATCTTTTTGAGAAACCGATCCGAACCTCACTATTTTGAGTTAATTGCGCGTTATTTGTTACGGCTGTTATTGTTCCACCACAGCTGCAGGCATTCTTCTCTCGAACATACTCAACGTGCATACTCATGATTAATGYTATTTTTAACATTTCTGGACAGCACTCAAAAATATGCAACCCACTCAGACTCGCTTAGCACGTGCTCCTCTGAGCCAGGCTGCCATCGTCCCATCAAGCTGATACAGGAGTGCAGGTGTATCCCAGAGAGGTCAGTAATCCAAAAGGTTTGCTTGTAATTCTTATGGATATTTACATATATACCCCATCACAAAAGCATCATTTAGCCCATGACTGGCCTCTAGTTTCAAAGAGGTTTGGCTTTTYGGAAGTTAATATTAATTCAATTCTATACACTTCCCTAGGAAGAGCTAATGTGAAAAGCTGGATTAATTTTACTACAGCTTCTAGTTACCCAATTTCTAAAAGAAGTATTCACAATTCAGTAAGATTTTATTGCTCTAGACATATCCATCTTGTGCAAAAAAGATCAGAGCTTTTTAAAAGCAGCCGCAGGACATAATGTGAAACAAAGACTTTGGAGCCTCCACATAACCTAAAACACAGCTACACCACTKAAATGGCTGATGTTGACTGGACAGGCTTAAACAACAGCTTTACACAGCTCATAAAACATGAGCTAATTTTAACTTCATTCTTTGCCTCCCCAAAATTGCCAGAAAAACTTCTTAAAAAGCCAACTTTTCAGCTGAAGAAACAGCCTGAAACAGAATGAAGCTTTTGGAAAGACAGCAGAAAACTGCAACCCTCGCATCACATGTGACCACCCGCAGATACCAGAGCTTCTGCAGATAACTTCAGATGCTGTGTCTCATCCTGAGCAGCCTTTGAAATGGGGAATGGGAAGGAAGAAACAGCAGCTCTCTAATGAGGGCAGTAAGTCCTAATARCATACATGGGAAGAGACTTACGAAGAAATTCCAGTTCAAGTTGATTTATTACTGAAGTGACATGTTTCAGAAGGAAAAAACGCACAACAACTGACAAATCACATCAGCACAGGCAAGAAAGGAGCGTGTTGCAATTATTGTGTTGCAGTCAGTGCTGTGTGGGTGACGACAGCCATGCTGAACTATGCTTAGAAAACAGGAAAAGAAGCAAGAAAGACTGACTGTGYCCCTTAAGCCCTGCTTGTTGGGCCAGATTACGTGACACAGGGATGTTCTTTAGTTCAAAGGTTCCTGAGAAGGTTGTGAAATCTCCTTTGACAGCTTCCAGAAACAAAAATACACTTGAGAAATACCCCACTGCCCCAGTTTCTCTCCCCAGTTATTAAACACATCGGAAGCCTTTATATAATGTATCAACACCAAGAATTACAGCTGCTTCACATACAACCCATACTGGAAATAAGAAAACGTACTGATGAATGTAGAAGCATCTGCTCTCCTAGATTTAAAAAAAATTAAAATCAAATACCATTTTCCAGGTATTTCCTACTAGTAGTATCCAAACCAACTCCCAGGACTCACCCTTCCTACCATCGCACATCTTTGTTCCAGTACAACTTTCTCACAAAGCAGCCTTGTAAAAGATTTCTTTCTTCAGAATCCTATACACACTGATCAGAAGTACAGCAGCACTTTCTTCTTTGAATGAGGAAGAGCATCCAGACCCAGTATCTGGATATTTGCTTATAAAACTTACTTTGTCTTTTTTTTTTTTTTAACCTGCATTCGTACCTAAGCAGGGTACCAGTTTCAGGTTACTGAAGGAGAAATGTTAGGATGGAACAGGTTTCCTGAGGACACGATTTGTACAGCACTTGTGCCACAATAAAACCACCTCAGAAACAAGATTTAGAACAATCCAAAAGGATTTAGTAATAGCTTAAAAAAAATACTGTGGAGGAATTAACCTGCTGTCCAATGGCTTTACTCTTGACAGCTATTAGAGCTATCTTCCTGCTGCTCCTGCATCATTCCAGAGGCAGCTGGACAAAGGCTTTGCCTCTGAGGCAGCAGTGAGTAGAGCCATCAATTCTGAGGACAAGTGGACAAACAAAACTCAGTGGGCATTTTCATTCAAAAATACTTGCAATTCGGGCATGTAAGACTTTAACCAAATTGCCTAAGAGGGTATTGATGTAAAAAATACCCTAYTGTCACGTTGAAACTAGAAGCACTGGAAAAGCATTCTCACCTGAGCTATAATCTTTCAGTCGCAGGTCTTTCACAGGTGTCCCATCAGGCCCTCGGAAAGCGTTGAGAATCTACAGGAAAAACAAGATCCACTTCATCTCCAAAATCAAACCTCCAAAGCCAAGGTACTTGCTAATGCACATTTCTCTCTCTTCAAGAGTTCTTTTCTTTCTAGGTTAAGTCTATTACGAACTGACACACTTTCCTAATTAAGATCCAGAAGTACGTGAGAACAGTTACCGAGTTTTGAGAAGTATTTTTGAGTTTCGTTTGAAGAAGTGAGCACCATTTACACCACAATTGAACTGTTCAAAGGTTTATTATGCTGGTTTCAGCCAGACAGTTCAACTCGGATGCTTACTTAAGGTCAAAGATGTCCTACTGCCTCTAAGAAAATCAAAGTACAAGGGCAACTGTTCTGAGTCTTATCATCCTCTGAAGGACAAAGTTCCTGCTGTGAGTTCTCCTGTATCAAGCCTCAGAAGCTGATAGCTACAGCTAACCCTAGCAAAATCTGCTGCGTGTATGGATTCTCATGCCTGGAATTGTCACCAAACAAACAAAAAAAACCCAAAGCTAAAGTCCTAATTCACAGCAGAAGATTTAGGAAATGGAGCTACTTTCACCTTGTAGCCTAWATTATTTTATGCTTTTTTACTAAAACCAGCAGGAGCAGCAGACATCTCTTCCATCTTTGTAAGAYCTCATTTAAGCAATTTCAAGTAACTAAGAACAAACAAGTTCACTTAGACACTACATGTCTTCTGAGCCCAAAATAGTAGCAACAATATTTGGTATATATATAAAGCAGTGATGAAGTAAGGCATGTCGCAGAGTCTGGAGTCAAGGCTTCTAGCTATCAACACCCCACATGCAACCACAGAAAAACTCATCACTTCTAGAACCCCCCAAAACCCAGAATAATCAGATAACAGGTAATATTGCAGTGACATCTAAATCCGGATTTTCCCCTGGGGAAAATGACAGACCATCTGATCCACATTAACCAGAACTTAAAAGTGGTACTTTAGAAACTCAGTAGAAGTTTCTGGATGAGAAACATCCCACTTACATCATCCTTTGTGGCAGTTTCAGGCACTCCTCCTAGTCGAATGAGCTTGCTTGGCTTCACATACTTGGGGCAGGTCCGGTAATCTTGGTCCTTGAGTTCACACAATCAAGATGGGTTTTACATATGAGAGATGCTGGCTCACAAGATACACAAGCAGTAGCAAAAGAAAGCAGGGGATAATTCAAAGGCAAAGGCCCATAGGCATCCTGAATCAAAGGATTTAACCCCCGTTTGAGATTCAGGGAGCTCTGGAGGAGCACTTCACATGCTCACTGAGCAGTATAGTAAGATCTAGCTCCAGGAAAATAAAACGGGCTGATCATATCTTTCTGCTTTCCATCACTGGGAGATTCAAATTTAATAGTAGTTATTCAAATTCAGTAACAGTTATGAACTCAGTAATTATCACTACCTTCAGATTTCCAAGATAACTCTGAAGGAAAACAMAGTATGTACGAGAGCAGCTGTAGACAGACCCACACAAGCCAAGAGCTTCTCTCTGATACTGCTCATAAGCAATACCCAGGGGAAAAATAACAAAATAATTTTTATCTGTAACCACCTCCCCCAACACCCTCTGTGTGGCCATTTTCAACCTGGGGACTTTCTGAACCAAATCTAATCATACATATTTAGGAACTTTCATTTGCTAAATGAAATTCTAAACACTTCTCCTGAGAAGCGTTTCTGAGATAGAAAGGGTGACCATTAAATAATCTGGAGTAGAATGATTTCAAAGAAGGATAGTGAATTAGAACAGAACTGAGGTAGTGGGATATGGATGAAGATTCCTTCCCAACTCCTCCCATTCTTTGGCCAACACACATTCAACAGAAACAGCAACTGACAAAACCACCTACCTGAAGGCTCTTATAGGGCCTAGAATCTTTGTTGGGTTTTCCTTCTGAAAAGGACTTGCCATGTTCATAATCAAACATCTGCTGCCCTGGCAGCCGGTGATCCACATCACGATATTCCATGTTCCGGTAGTCTGTATCTTGCCTCCCGAGGAAATCCAGGTCACCTTCACCCTTTAACCCAAGATCAGAATCGGATCTTTGCTGCTCCCCCCCAGAAAGCTGCTGCTGTTGCTGCTTGTTAGCAAAGGTCTGAGGTTGCTCCTCTTGATCCTGAAGAGCAGAAAGAGGTCCACGGCTGTTTTGGAAATTGTGCGAAGTGTCATCTTCAAGACCCAGTCCCAAGGATTCCTCTTCTCTGGCTGGTGTTTCCGAGTGTTGAAATTCTCCTTTTTGGCTACCAAAGGGAGTTCTATCTAAACCAAGTGCAGACTCGTCTCTTTTGCTGGTGCTTAAACCAGAGCCCTCTCTTTCTGCTAAAGGTACAGTAGATTGGTTGTGCCTAAAGTCTACAAGGCTTTGATCCACAGGAGGCATTTCCCTGTCTGAAAAGTCCATGGGAGGAGCCACATCTCTGCTCCTAAAATCCTGATCAGATCGGGACCTGTGCCTATTTCTGAAATCTGACGATGGTGCATTCCTGTTTCTGAAGTCCAGATCAGAGGCGCCCACACCCCTGAAGTCCAAATCAGGTACATCCCTATTTCTGAAGTCTGAATAGGAATGTTCTCTGCYCCTGTAGTCTAACTCAGACATGTCTCTTGCCCTAAAGTCTGAATGAGGCCCATCTCGACCTCTGAAATCTAAATCGTAAGATCCCCTTCCCCTGAAGTCCGATGGAGCTTCGTCCCTGCCCCTGTAATCCATATTATGTGCTTCCCTATCCCTGTAGTTCATACGGAACGTRTCCCTGTTCCTGTAGTCCCCTGAAGGAACATCCCCACCCCTGAAGTCCATTGGGGGCCCTTCTCTGTCCCGGAAGTCTCCAGAGTACATATCCCTGCCCCTGTACTCAGAAGGAGGKGGTTCCCTACTTCTGAAATCCATCTGAGACTCGTCTCTGCCCTGGAAGTCAGATGGTGGGAAATCCCTGCCCCTGAAATCACGATGTCCCTCCCCACCTCTGAAGTCACTACGTGGTCCATCTCTAGCTCCATAGCTGAAAGAAGGTTCCTCTCTGTTGGCAAACTGAGGATTGAGGAGGCCTGAGAGTGCCTGGATACCAAAAGGAAGTGATTTTCTGCCAGAGAAGTTGCCAGAGTGTCTTTCTTGAGCAAGACTATCAAGGGAAGGAGGATATTCCCTGTTCCACCCGGGAGCAAACCTTTCTTCTTGGCTCCCACTGTAGAAATAAAGACAGTATTATTCATAACGTGCTTAAGAGTCTGAAATCTACACAGCAGCACATTCTTCTCTAAACTTTTATAGAGCTGTGTAACAGTCTAAGATCCGCAGAAGATATTGATGTTTGGCAGTTTAAGATGAGGCAGCATACGACAGATGTGAGAAAGCAAACTTGGGTGCTCCCATTTCAGCACAATTTCCAGAAGCACTCAACAGGAAATACCTGCAACATTAATGGGTTAATGATGGTAGCAATCCACATAGTCCTGCACTGCACACAGCTCTGCAGCTGTCCAGGTGCCAGCAGCTGGTGTGTTGGTTCACTAGCATCACCAGCACACGCCTGGGAGGARCCCAGGAGCTTAAGCTCTCCAGGCAGTATGGAAACAGTTAACACATCATCCTGAGGCACATGAAAGCAGAGGTTACCAAACAGGCTTTATTGACATACTACTAAGACTCATTCATGCTTCCTTGTGCTGGAATCCAAAGTGGCAAATTCTGAAAGCCATCAGTTCAGACACTGAGGGTGCCTCACAGGACTATGCCAACAATCAGCATCCAAGATGTCCCTCTGCTCATGCCTCCAGACTGTCTTACACCAACTTCACAACACTACCACTATGAGCTCTCCCAATATCTCTACAAAAACACTCAGGAAGAAGCTTCCTCTTTAAGGCAGTTTTTTAAAATCTCCAATGGAGTTTGCCTTTTTTTTTCTTTTGAAATGGATCTATCTGATTTTTCATCTAAGCAAGACTCCAATACATTTTTTAAGAAACAGARTAATACAGTATCAACACACCTTAAATAACAGCAAATGCTACCCAAAGCAGTGGACATTTCCTTAGCAACTACAGCAAGCTATGTTGTACTCCGAGTTTCACTACAGAATCACTCACCAAGATTAGTCAAAGCATACACAGATTTCCTAAGCTACATGGTTCATTTCACCACCATGTAAAACAGCAATCCAAACTGGGATCAAGTCAACTTTTGACCAAGTCAGCATTCCTCACCCAATACATTAAGAATAATGCCAATAAAATCCACTTTAAAACATCAGAACAGGTGATGTCTGGAACTATTAACATCATCACAAGACACAATCACTCCCTCATCAGCAGTGTTAGTACTCATTCTGGAGTATACTGATTTTCATCAGCTTTCTCCACACATTACAGTAGACAATTATTTGAAGTATTYTTACAGCAAAAACCTAAGGCATGCCATGAACAGTACCTTTATTACACTGATTTTCAAAAAACTGAGGTGCACACAAGAGCAAAGGATAAAATAATTATGCACAACAAAGGAAAATTCTAGATTTCAGTAGCTTCATTTTTATACCCAGAAGTCTCTTGCAAACACAGGCCCCAGTAACAGCCAGAGGAACACAAACTAAGCAAAATATCATGCTGTGCAGGTCAGCTGCACAGGAATCTTTAGAAAAGTTGCAGTGACATTCCAAAATGTCTTATGAAGGAGTATACAGGGTTATACAGACTTTTGTAAGTATATGTAGTGGTAGGACAATGGGGAATTGGTTTTACCTGAATGAGAGCAGGTTTAGATTASATATCAGGAAGAAATTCTTCCCTGTGAGGGTGGTGAGGCTCTGGCACAGGTTGCCCAGAGAAGTTGTGGATGCCCCATCCCTGGAACAGTTCAARACCAGGTTGGACAGGGAGCAACCTGGGATAGTGGAAAGTGTCCTTGCCAATGGCAGGGGATTGGGAAAAGATGGTCTCTAAGGTCYTTTCCAACMCAAACCATTCTGTGATTCTGTTATGTATGCACTTACTAGCCTAATGAAAATAATTAAATTCTCAAAGTTTTTGTAAAATCGTGTGTGCAATGAATGTGCCAAGTATTTCTGAACTTATTTTCTTCTCTTATAGGTGCTAACAGTACATACCAAAAGCCATATGGCACATCACCTTAGCTCACAACAGCTAAACTAAGCATCACTACAAAAAGTGGTGTGGAGAAGGAACCAAAATATTAAAACAGGCTGTTTAAAAACTAAATTAAAAACTTCACAGAGATGCAAAAACCATCAATTAGCTTGTCTGTTCTTTGGCAATCACAACTAGCTCCACACAGACCTCACAACCTCTACCAGAAGAGTAAACAGAGTGCTCCCATGGCTTATTGTATTTAAGAATGTTCCTGAAACAACTGTACATTCAAGTGCTTACCGAAAAGACCCCATTCTGTTGCCTTGTCGATGGTCTCCCCACATTTTGATCTTGTCTAGTAGGCTTCCAGAAATGGTTAATTCACTCTAACACCACCCARGACACCACAACCTGTTGAATAAATAACATGATGATAAGCCACAAGGCAAAGAACATGACACGAGAAAAACACTGCTGGTTAGAAGGGGTGTGAATAATATCTGATCAGGATCCTCAAATATACAAGAGCACACTCAGGCATGAATGAATTCAAGCGTTGCATTTCTCCACACTCAAATCTGTAAGTGTCAAATGACTCCTGAAATCAAACTGTCAATATGGTGGGCAAACAATTTGATATCTGCTTTGATTAACATAGAACTTTCCAACATACTGTGCTGTCTGACACTATTCAGGGTGCAGCTAGAAATGTGAGAACGCCGCCATCTATAAACAACAAGGACCGCTGCCGAACAACAGTTTGCAATTAATGTTTAATCCAAACTATTTTTGCCAAAAGCTCTTTGTTGCTCAAGGAAACGATCACCACTCTTGGTCTAYCATGGGTACTCTGCCCTCAAAAGTAGGTAGATAACAGAGGAAGTTTTGCCAATAAATCATGACAGGCACTGTTCTCCAACGCTGCCCTCATCAAGCGGAGTGACGCAAATAACACTTGCCTCAACAGAAATCTAAAATTTCATCCACTTCCTCCCACCAGCAGAGAAGGTGAGGATTTCCTGCCAATAACCAAAGCCAGGACTTGAAACAGGAAATACTTCCGCCTTCCAAAAAAAAAAAAAAAAAAAAAAACCCAAAAAAAACCCAACAAACCAGGCTGTAGCACAGCATGAAGAAAAATGAGGGGGATGAGGGAGATGGCAACTTCATGGCCTCAAACCCTCTGGCCAAGCCAGCTGCAGTGGTGCAGGAGGGGTGCTGTGCCATCAGACCAAGACTGGGAGATCCAGGGCTCACATGCTGTTCCAAAGCTGGATTATTTAACCCCAGTGGTTTGGGGAACAGAGGACAGTACAGTCACTGCCAGGCCTGGCTACAGCAGCTCTCATCAAAGAAGAGCACACAAAGTCCTGTTTGTTCTGCCTTCCAAAGGTCAGCACTGCCGTACCAGAGGCAGGTTGGCAAAGCAGGTTATGACAGAYCTTACACCAGGGAGCGACCCTGGATGCTGCTGCTGGCAGCTGCCTGTGCCAAGGAGCTGAGGGAGCTGCTGTGCCAACACAGAGTACATGCTCTTGCCAGGGTCCACCACCTGCCAGGGAAGGCTCAGGTGGGAGCCAGGGACAGCAGGTTCTGGCTGCCTCAGAAACCAAGAATGCAGAGGCTGAGGAAGGCAACTGTGCAACCACYGCTGATCCATCTACCCCACCATCACTTCCAAAGAAATAGGTTCATTCAACTGGCCACTGAAGCCTGAGAGTACCAGCCTGCTCACCTTTCACAGGACTCTTGATAAATAATCGCCCTGGTCCCAAGTATTTCCTCCATCTTTCTGGGAGGTGAATCTAAGAGCACCAAGACTGCRCCCCCTTCATGGTGAGGGCAGGCAAAGGAAGGTGGTTTCTGTCATCAGCCAGTCCTTTTATCCATGATCTTTTGTAGCCCACAGACCTGGTGTTTCTTGCTCTTCCCTTCTGGACTTCCCTCCCCCACTCCAGTTCTCCTTAAGTCAACAACCCTACCAACATTTAAAGAAATAAAAATAAAATCCCTTGCCAGTTGGGACCTGTTTAGACAGAATATCCAAATTCTCAGACAGGGAAAAAACACTACTGGACAGCTATCAAGCCTGGCACAGATCCACTAAGCCATGTGGCAATGTCCAGGAGTGTGAGGTCATGGTTCAATAACACAGGGAGAAACAGTGGCTCTGACAGCCTCCACTCAGCCTGATTTGCTCCCCGCCTCTGCCTTTGGCAAAGCACCRGCTGTAAGCGGTGCCAGCTTGTGCTTTTCTGGGTCTGCACCATGGATGACCCTCACARGAGAGTTATATTTAACCCAGGTCACTTCTGTGATATGCTTTAGCACACAGCCCCACAAACCAAGGTGACAGCAAACTGCAGGACAGGGACAGAAGGGTCTTAGCCTGGCTTCCACTGATGCCAAGATCTCCTGAAGGTACACCCTGCCACAACTGCTCCAAAAAAAGCACACCGTGATGAGACACCATGAGGATTCACCCTTCTGCCACAGGCAGGTACCTGCCAGCTCAGCTCCCACCTCCCAGCTCATAGGTAGATGCTGGGAGACAGGTCAGTGTGAGTGAGGCTGTTTGCCAAACACACCCCAGGCCAACAGTAAATCACAGCAAAAATACACCTAGGTCCTTGGAATTGTGCATCCATTAGTTCTGTCCCACTCTGGTCACAATCAAGTGTTTGAGGAGATGGAAATGGTGCAGCSACTCGAAGAGCCCAGACCGACAGCCCTTTAGGACAATAACGAGCTGTTACAGTTACCCTGAACAATCAGGAGGGCAGATATGCATCATCTTTCCCTCCTCCTATCCCAGCTGACTCTACCTCCTGGAGGCAAAGCCTCAGCTCCATTGAAGATACAGACGGCACAACTATGCAAGGGGAAGCTTTTCTGTGGTTTTAATTCCTCCAATAACTGGTAGTCACACAGCCCTCCCAGGAGAGACTGGTRGAGTTCCAGATGCTCCCTGGCAATTACACCCAAGGACTTCCTCATGACCGTGCCCCTGCCCTCCCCAGTGCTTCCCCAGACAACTCTGGGGAGGTTCCTGACTGCACTTCCCAAACTGCACGTGCCAAGCCTGGCAGCAAACTCTTGGATCTCTTATTCCAATATATATCCTAGGATCGTAAAATAATGGCTTTGATCATGGGAATTGTGCAGCCGAGCCAGGCTAAGCAACTGGGCTTCTTCAGGACTAAACAAAGACATGATCAAGGGGCAGAGTGGGAAATGCCAACACAGCCCTCAAGCATCTCCTCACCAATTTACACCCAACTTCACACTTTTTTTTCCAAATATGGGGGAGAGAAGGGTAATTAGTGACAGACTGGGTGCTATTTTCAGMAAAATACTCCGATATTCACAGCTTCCCTCCAAACAGATTTTGCCAAGACTTAGTATTTATARAGCACAAGGAAATCAAACATAGAACTACACATGAGAACAGAGGAAGCAGTTTGCTGGGGAACAACTTTCTGCACCCAGTTAAGCTTTTGTAARGCTGAAGAAAGGAAAAGGCCTCTGTGAAATTTAAGTACTGCAGGAGGTACAAGAGAAAACGTTTCCTCAAGCTACAGAAACTGCAAGTAGCCAAGGAAGTAGCCAATTATATCCAATAGTAAAGTTGGAGATCCCTAATTCAGAAGAAATATCAAAAACATGTCATTGAGATGTGAAAGTGAAGGGAGAGGGAATCATTTTGGCTCTGATGGGTATCAGGCTGGAGAATTTTAATTTTAAAAAAGGGGATGTGTGTGCTTTTCATCTGTATGATGCTTCTAAAAACATATATTAGAGACAATTAGGTGAATTTCTGGCACACACCCCACTCCATTACTAACCTGACCTTGCTTGTCTCAAAGGACTTCACAAGCACATTCCCACCCAGGGAGTGTTGGGAATGACTCTCACACCACAAACACCCTGCTGCGATAGAAAAGTGGATTCCACCTCCGGCAGTATTTCCAAAAGTAACCAGTCTCTAGTGGTGCCAATTGTTTTAAAAATCAGCCTGGGATGTCACTGTCACCACTCCCAGCTGTTCCTGGCCACTGCCTTACCTGGCCTCCACCAGAGCCAGACCACATCCTGCCTCCACCTAAGCTTTTATTTACAGCCCAAAATCCCATTTAGTCCATCACTCGGGATTACATCTGCTAACACACAGCTCCCATCAGAACCCTCAGCATCCCARCATGAATCCCGCCCACTTTGGTCCACCCCTTTTACAACCACAAGCATTCTGAGACGGACGCACATATGACTTGGTGCAAAAAAGGCCCTAATCTTGATCAGGGCCTCAGAACAACACGGAGATACCCAAAAATACCAAAACTGCTGACAATAATACACGTGGCARGCCCCAAAACTACCATGTGGGATACTCTTATCCTAAGCCAGGGGCAGAGCTTCCGAACCTCACAACCGACATCCCACTGGGGCGTGGGGTCCTCATTCAGACATGGAGCCCACAGCACGCAGCYGCGGGCCCACAGCGCCAGGACYTGCTGCCTCAGGCCCCGCAACCGGCCGCTCCCAGCCTCACTCCATCCCCGCACCTCGCGTGACCCCAAAACAGACATCCCCCATCCTCATGGACTCCGCAGCCTCCCCTCCTTTATCCCGGACAAACCCACCCCGGGAGACTCTCAGGACACTCCTCGCCCCTCTGACCCCCCTGAGCGAAACCCCCTTTATCTCAGGCGACCCCTTTTATCTCCCAGGAGACCCTCATCACCTCCTCCTCCTCTTCSTCCTCCTGCTCCGCCGCTCCCGCCTCGCACAGGCCCCAGGGCCGCCACGGCGAGAACCCGGAACTTCCGGCTCCCCCAACTCCGCGGGCATGCAGGGGTTACTGGGAACTGTAGTCTCTGCCGTCCCGTCCCTGCCGCCCCCTCTCGGTCGTGGCCTCAAGGCTCTCAGACTCCAACTCCCATGATTCCCCCCAGAGCGCACCGCCTACAACTCCCATGATGCCCCGCGGCGGGTCGCCGCGATGGCGGGGGTGTCGCCGCGGTCGGGGCCGGGACCGGGGGTAGGGCGGGAGGTGMCCGCCCGCCGCCGGCTCCGAGCCCTGTTCCGACCCGCCTAGGCCGTGCCCAGGGGGCTGCAGGGCGGCCCCGGGAGGAGCCGCAGAGGTGGGTCCCTGCGCCTTGTCCTTAGGGGAATCCCGGGCCTGGGTCTTGTCGGGGCTGCAGGAGTGGTGACACCTCAGTGCTGGGGGGAGGAAGGACCGGGGTGGGTCTGTGCTAGGCCGGGGAGGGTCCCGAGGTAAGCCTCGCCCACGGGAAGGTCAGCGGAGTGGGRAGGAAAGGTGAGGATGGGGCCCTAATCCACTCCCCGGCACCCTCCAGGACTGTCACAGGATTTTAGTGGGGTGTCTGGCTGCCCCAGGTGAGGACGGGACCCCGGTCAGTTCCCCGGCCCTCTCCAGGGCTGTTACAGGCTCCCCGAGATGAGGACAGAGCTCTTACCTGCTCCCCGGTACTCTCCAGAACTRTCACAGGATTTTGCAGGGGGAGGATCTAGCTCCCCCAGGGGAGGACAGAGCTTTGACCAGCTCCCCAACACCCTCCAGAGCTGTCACAGGTTTTGGGGGGCTCTCCATGAGCTCCCCCAGGTAAGGACAGGGCCCTGATCCACTCCCTGGCAGACTCCGGGGCTGTCACAGGACTTGGGGGCGGGGGTCCAGCTCCCCTTGGTGCGGTGCTAGGTGGGATTGGGTTTGGGAGCAGAAGGTGTTCTARAGCACGGGGCAGAGCTGGGGCTCCATGAAATTCCCTAGCAGCCGGGTTCAGAGGCATAGGCTCCTGGCCAGCCTGCTGCCTCCTGTGGCTTTTGCCTGTGCTCACTTTTGGGCTAGTTTTTCCCCAGGGAAGRAAGGAAGGAAGGAGCGGGCTGGAGGCATGGCCTCTGCTGGAGAGGGCACCCAGCTCCCCAGGTGACGCCATCTGTGCCAGCTCAGGAGGAGGTCACCAGCCTCGTCCCATCGCAGTCACCTACCACAGGCCAAGAAGGGTCATAAACCCCTCCCTTTGCAAACACAAGGCCTCTGGGATCTCAGGTGTATGGGACAAGCCCCATCCAGGGCCGTGTCCCTTCCCCCTCGCTGCCGGGACACGGCACAGGGAGGCTGAGCAGCTTTCAGGGGGAAATCGGGGCCAAGCCTGGATGAAAGGTGCCGGGGCCAGGGGACTGCAAAGAGCTGGGGCTGCGTGAGAGAGGAAATCCTGCTGGATTAGAGCGGCTTTCCTGACGTCTCACCAGGGCTCTGTGCTGCCTGCTGAGCCAGCGGGATCGGGCCGCGGGTGCTGGCCTGGCCCCGCTGGAGAACAGAGCATTTCAGGGCCCACTTTGAGGGTGAGGGGACACAGGGGTGACACTGTGGGTCACACGCAGGTCCTGCCCTGAGGAATGGCTGCGGATGTCCACAAGAAGAAAAGCTGGGAAGTGCCCAATGGGTCCCTGGCGCCAGGAGATGGGCAGCACGCGGAGCGGTCCGAGAGCCCCACACCGGGGCTGGCACAGGGCACGGAGCCAGGTATGGAGCACAGCTCACCGAGGGGGTGAGCAAGGGGGGAAAGAGCTGCTCCTCGTGAGGGCTGGGACCGACCTCCACAATCCCATGGGCAGYGGGAGGTGGGCCCACTGATGACTCCCCACCAGCAGGACACATACCCATGGGGTGCTGTGAGATGGGGAGAGGAGGCAGGTCCCCTTTGCATCCCGCCCCCAGCGCGGGGGACACGTGGGCAGATGCTGCATGGACCGTTGTTCCCAGGGGCGGGCCAGGAGGGAGCCATGTTCGTGCACACCCGCTCCTACGAGGACCTAACCAGTCCTGAGGACGGGGCGGCTGCRGCACGGAGCCCAGAGGAGAGGCGGGGGGAGCCGGCCGAGCAGAGCAGCATGGAGCAGATCAGCAAGGACTTCAGCGAGCTGAGCACACAGCTCACGGGCATAGCCCTGGACCTGGAGGAGGAGATGAGGCCRGGCAAGGAGGGGAAGCTGGAGCCATCCCCGCAGACCACCCGCCGTGACTCGGTGCTGTCGGGGAAGGAGGAGGAGGACGTGACCATGGATGCCTGGCGCATGCACCGGAAGCACGTCTTYGTGCTGAGCGAGGCGGGCAAGCCCGTGTACTCCCGCTACGGCTCTGAGGAGGCCCTGTCCAGCACCATGGGCGTCATGATGGCCCTGGTGTCCTTCCTGGAGGCCGAGAAGAATGCCATCCGGTCCATCCATGCAGGTACCGCCCTGGGGGTGRGTGGGATGAGGGGGTCAYGGCCTGCCCATCCGTGCACCTGCCMCCACGGGCCAYGTTTAGCTGTCCCCAGGGGTAGATGGTTGCTGGGGGGAGAGGCTGCAGCCTGGCTGTAACCCCGGGAAGCCAGGCTCACAGCTCTGTCCCCGGCCCCCCGGGGACTCCGTCTCATGCAGATGGCTACAAGGTGGTCTTCGTGCGGAGGAGCCCGCTGGTGCTGGTGGCGGTGGCACGCACCCGGCAGTCGGAGCAGGAGATTGCCCACGAGCTGCTCTACATCTACTACCAGATTCTGAGCCTGCTCACCTGGACCCAGCTCAACCACATCTTCCAGCAGAAGCAGAACTATGACCTGCGCCGGCTCCTGGCTGGCTCCGAGCGCATCACCGACAACCTGCTGGACCTCATGGCCCACGACCCCAGCTTCCTGATGGGCGCCGTGCGCTGCCTGCCCCTGGCTGCCAGTGTCCGGGACGCTGTCAGCAGCAGCCTGCAGCAGGCCAAGGCCAAGAGCCTGGTCTTCTCCATTCTGCTGTCTGGGAACCAGCTGGTGTCTCTCGTGAGGAAGAAGGATCAGTTCCTTCACCCCATTGACCTCCATCTGCTCTTCAACCTCATCAGTTCTTCTTCCTCCTTTCGGGAGGGTGAAGCCTGGACTCCTATTTGCCTCCCTAAATTCAACTCCAGCGGTTTCTTCCACGCCCACATCTCCTACCTGGAGCAGGAGATGGACCTGTGCCTGCTGCTGGTCTCCACGGACCGTGAGGATTTCTTCACCGTGTCTGACTGCAAGCGGCGCTTCCAGGAGCGCCTGCGGCGGCGGGGGGTGCACCACGCTCTGCAAGAGGCCCTGCGCACCCCCTTCTACAGCGTCGCCCAGGTGGGCATTCCYGACCTCCGGCACTTCATCTACAAGTCCAAGAGCTCTGGGCTCTTCACCAGGTGAGGCCCCAGGGAACCACTGGGCCAAGGCTGTGGCATGTGGCATGGGCCAAGCCCCTTTTCCAGGGGGTTAACGGGGTGCTGTGTTCCTGCAGCCCTGAGATTGAGGCTCCCTACGTGCAGGAGGAGGAGAAGGAGAGGCTCTTGGGGCTCTACCAGTACCTGCACAGTCGGGCCCACAACTCTTCACGGCCCCTGAAGAACATCTACTTCACAGGCCCCCGCGAGAACCTCCTGGCATGGGTAAGGCCATTGGTGGGGTTTGGCGAGCCTGTCTTCTCTGGTCCTGTGTGGTGGGAAAAGGAGGTGGTGACACTACACAGCACCAACTTCAGGGTCCTCAGGGAGGACCCCGGCCTGTTGCATGGCCTTTTTGGGGATGAGCCTGCCCCCATGTGAGGGAGGGACAGGCAGGGRTAGCAGTGGGAGCTGGTGAATTCCAGCACCAAGGGCTGTGCCATGGGCTGTCGTGAAATCAGTGCGGTGGAGAAAACCCACTGTGGGGGCAAATCCCAGGGTTTGGTTCTCCCACTTCTAAACAAACCAGATGCCACCCATTTAGGATACCCCACTGCCAATTCGTGTTTCTGCACTGGAACCCATTGTGTCCATTCCTGGTAGCCCATAGGGGGAAAATGGAGTGCCAGCCCCAAGTGGGCTGCACTTGGGTGGGGGTGCACTCCTGTTCCCAGCATGTGTCCTGCTCCTTCTCCCAGGTAACCAATGCCTTTGAGCTCTACGTATGCTACAGTCCCCTGGGGACCAAGGCTGGCGCCATCAATGCTGTCAACAAGCTCATGAAGTGGATCCGCAAGGAGGAAGACCGACTCTTCATCCTCACGCCCCAGACATACTGATGGGCATCACCCAGGGCATGGARCCAGCTGGGAGAGCCCCCGCTGTGCTGGGGAGCCCATTCCCAGGGATTCCTGGGCCGTGTGTCCAGGGGAGAGAGGGCATGGTGGGACCCTGGAGCACAGRGAAACCCCACCCGTGGTACTGTCCAACCTGGGTGTTAGAGATGGGGTGCACAGGGAAAGGGAAGGGGATGAGCAGGACTTTCTCTCAGCTGCAGGCAGTGCCCCAGCTGGGGGGCTGCCCTTCCTCTGCAGTCCCCAGCTCCATCCCTTGTGGGGGTCCCGAAGTGGGGCTGCCGGTATCCCAGGTTACTGGCAGGGAGCAGAGCCCCTGAGTCCTGCTGCCTGTGCCTGGCACCTCCCTTCCCTGACATCCTGTGGCTGTGCCAAGGGTGGGGATCCCCGGGGAGATGTGGCAGCACTCAGGGGACCCCTGTGTTGCTGGGTCTGCAGGTGGCAGGTGACACTGCCCAGGCAGGTGACACTGCCCAGGCAGGCACAGGACTGGCCTGGGGCACAGGCTGCTCTTCTCCCTGCCCTGGGGGAGCTGGACCTGCGAAGTGCCAGGGAGCCTCTGCAGTCCCAGAGCAGGTTTGGCCCCTTGGCATCTGTATGAGCCTGGACCCTTCCCACTGTGGCTGTGAAAAGGATGGCTGTCCCTGGGGATGCTGGCAGGCAGGGTGGATCAGCCTGCCTCAGCTGGGACAGCAGGGTCCTGCCCACCTCACCACAGGGACACAGAGCRGCTCGAGAGCCGAGGTGTCCATCAGAGTGCTTGTGAGCTCATGGCTCTGGCTGTGGGTAGTGGACCCTAAGGGGCAGCTCAAGCACAGCTCCTTGGAGACCCCTGGTACAGGGTCCTGGTGCCCCCCAGCCCACGGAGGGTTTTCCCCTTGGCACAGGAGCACCTGTCCCCCAAACCCAGCCCCTCGAGCCTGCTATGCTGAGCTTTCTGCACCTCCCCAGCCACCCCAGGCACTGGTATGGGGCTGAGCTGCCCAAGTCCATGTTTTGGGGCTGTCTGAATAGTGCTGGGACAGGAGTTGGAGGAGGGGCAGAGCCATCGGGCTGACACAGAGGGAGCTGGGAAGGATCCGGCAGGGCTAGCATAGGGATCTGCTCCTGTATTTATGCTCCTGCCAGAGTGTAATTGCTTGTCTTTGCTCATAAACRTTATCTGGACCCTAAGTTAAGTCTTGTTGCATTTCTGTATATCCACTGGAGTGGGGGACATGACCAGACTGGGTGGGAAGTTTGTTCCGAGTTTTGGTACGGTGCARTCCAGCCCCGGGGACCCGCTGGGAGCCAGGAAAGCAGCCATGGAGTGGTGCGGAGCCGSCGGGGTTGTGCTGGTAGGAGGCGGCGCTGGCTGGAGACTGGGAACGGCAAAATCCCCGGGCTGAGYTGGCCGGGGCCAGCTAATGTCGAAACCGAGCAGAGGCGCAGCCGGAGGAAGGAGCTGTTGGGTAAAGCCCGGGGCCAGCGGAACTGCCGGGCGTTGCACAACACGGGGCGGGAGCCTGGGAGGGCCGGGGCTGGCCGGGCGGCAGGCACAGGRTATCGGCAGGCTCAGCCTCTCCTGGGACCAAAGTCCTCAGCGCCCTGCTCACCTGGAGGAAAAGTCCATGTGCAAAGCTGGGATCCACGACCCCGGCGTCCGAGGACAGCAGGGCACTTGAGGGCAAGTCCACGTATGAATCGGGATGTAAAGCATCTTCCCGCATCCCTAAGAACAGCAGTCAGTCCCAGAGGTGCTGGCCCCTCTGGCCACTGAGAGCAGCCGGAGAGGAAGGGGACATGAGACACAGAACGGGCACGGCAGAAATAACCCTCATAGATGCTCTCGCAAAGCTGTGGCTGCCCCAGCCCTGCTTTTTTCTCCCAGCTGGGAACTCGGGTGCTGAGCCTGCCGCACCYCACAAAGGCTGCCCTGTTAGCCTGGAAGCCAGCGGCAAACGCGGTGCCAGCACGGGAACTCTGGGGAAGCGGCAATTTCAATTCCCTGTGGCGAGGATCTACCGCCCTTATGGCAGTGGGGCTGGGGGCTGCTGCAGAGGGGCCGAGGGGTACCAACATGAACCCGAGGGGTACCCCGTTCGCACCCAGGGATGCTGCTGGCAGCCCCCTCACAGCCACGGGGATCCCCCGACGGCTACCCGGACCTGCAGCGGGCAGCCGAGGCACTGTGCCAGCCTGGCACCCCTGTCTCGATCAGCGGCCCCGAGTCCCACCCGTGCCTGTCCCCCCGGGGGTGCCCAGCGACCCTCCGGCTACTCCGATCTCCGTGTTCCCCCGAGCACCCCCGTCCCCCCGGGCTGCGTGTGCCGGTGCCGGCCCTCGGGGAGCCCCGGGCGGTGCGGGGGCAGGACCCGCCCACCCCGTTCCGCCCTGTGCCGTCCCGCCTCGCCCGCTCCGCTCCGACCCGGCCCCGCTCCGCTCCGCCCTGTCCCGGCACGGCACGGCAGCGCCCAGGTGACCGCCCCGCCGCCCGGCACCGCTCGGAGCGGAGCGGAKCGGATCGGACCGCACYGGACGGAAGGGAGGCAGCCGKACCCAGTGGAGACCCCGGACCCGGTGAGCTACGGCGGGGCCGGGGGTGGAGGTCGGGGGTAGTTCGGGGGCTCGGTCCCGGGAGACTGGCGGGGGCCTTGTCCTAGTCCCGCAGGAATACCCAGTCCCCGTTGCTGTCCCGGGGGCTGGCAGGGTCCTTATTCCAGTCCCTGGAAGGGGTTATTGCAGGGCAGAGATGCCCCAGGGTGACAGGCAGCGTCTGTAGGTGGCAGAAGGCAGGATTTGTCCCTCTGCCACAGGCAGCTTGGCATCACCTCCCACTCATGGTATTTCGGAAGAGGTTTGGTGTGACTGATCCTCCCTCGGCAGTACCCATCATCATCTGGCCCCTGGGAGCCCTGGCACCTCAAACTGACACCCGGCTGTGGCTGTTCCCAGGGTCCTCACCTAAAAGCAGTGGGTAAAACCCTTCCTTTTTCCTTCTGGCAGATGCAATGGTGCCCTATCTTCCACRCGTACTGAGCCTGCTGGGTGCTGAGCACCGTCGATAACCCTACACTAGCAGTAGCGCACAGCATGGGCCTGTTGTGCTGCACATGCCTCTGGCTGCTACTCGCCCTGGCCCCGCTGGGTGCTGTCACCTGGCAGTGCCCCCGTATCCCTTACAGCTCCACCAGGAACTTCTCTGTCCCCTACACACTGCCCAGCTTTGATGCGGGCAGCCCTATCCAGAATGTTGCCATCTTCACTGACTCTGATGGCCCGGTTGCCATTTTTGTGGCCGTCCGCAATCGCATCCTGTTGGTCAGCCCTGARCTGCGCCTTCTCTCCATCCTTGTCACTGGCCCAGTGGGCAGCACCAGGTGTGAGATCTGTCGCCTATGCCCAGCCACCACAGGTGGCCCTGAGGACACGGACAACGTCCTGCTGCTGCTGGACCCGCTGGAGCCGTGGCTGTACAGCTGCGGCACGGCACAGCACGGGCTGTGCTATCAGCACCAGCTCAAGGTGCAGGATGGTAAGGTGGCCATCACAGCCACGCACTGCCTGTACTCAGCCATGGGCAACAGCCCTGCATTCTGCTCCGACTGCGTGGTGAGCCCGCTGGGGACCACTGCCACTGTGGTGGCCACCTCCTACTTTTCYGACTTCTACCTCGGCTCCACCATCAACAGCAGTGTGGCAGCGCAGTACAGCCCGCAGTCGGTGTCTGTCCGACGGCTGAAGGGCACCTTGGACGGCTTTACAAATGACTTCCAGTGGCTGACGGTGCTGCCGCAGTACCGCGACAACTACACTATCCACTACGTGCACTCCTTTGCCGACGGCGACCACGTCTACTTCCTGACGGTGCAGCCGGAACGGCCGGGATCAGCAGTGTACCACACGCGCCTGGCACGGCTCAGCGCCCACGAGCGCGACCTCCGCCGCTACCGCGAGCTCGTCCTCGACTGCCGCTTCGAGTCCAAGCGCCGGCGCCGACGCAGCGGCGAGGAGGATGCTGAGAGGGACATCGCCTACAACGTGCTGCAGGCAGCCCACGCTGCCCGCCCTGGTGCACGCCTGGCCCGCGACCTCGGCATCAACGACACCGACACGGTGCTCTTCGGTGCCTTCGCCGAGAGCCAGCCGGAGAGCCGAGTGCCAAGGGACAACTCGGCCGTCTGCGCCTTCCCCCTCCGCCTCCTCAATCAGGCCATGGAGGAGGGCATGGACCAGTGCTGCGGCACCGGGCACCAGCCACTGCTGCGGGGCCTCAGCTTCTTCCAGCCACTGGAGTACTGCCCACACAATGTGAGTGTTCCACCCTGCGGCACATCTGGCCCAGGGGCCCTGGGGATTGGCTGGGATGGGAGAAAGTGGTTTCAGGATGCTGGGAAGCACTGGTAGAGTGGGATGGATGGTGCGGTGGGGTGGGGTGGGGTGGGGCAGGGGGAGAGCAGTATCACCCAGGTGTGAGTCAGCCCAGCAGCCACCCACCAGCTGCTGCAGGGGTTGTTGTGTTCCGGCAGCCCCARCTGCACCGAGGAGGCCAGATACGGTCAGGGATCCTGCTGAGCCCCTCACCTGACTGGCACAAGTGCCGGTACATGGGCACACTGCCACATGTCCTGCATTGGGCCAGCTCCTCTCCTGGTATGGCCTGCCTGGGAGCCTCGACTCTGGCCCCCGTGGTGACTGTCCCTGGACCCCAGCCACCCTCTCCAGCCTGTTTATGTGGGAGAGGCRGGAAAGCCACAGGCTCTCCGTGCTCCGCAGAGTGAGTGTGTGAGGAGCTGGCTGCTCCTGCCTTGTCCCCAGGCCCAGCCACCGCCTTCTCTGGGCAAATAAACCGCAGGCGGAAGTGCAATTAGTCACCAGGGTTCCTCGTCTGCCGCAGCCGCGGGGCAGGAACACCGTGTCCCAGGTACAAGCCCCGGCACGGCCAGGATGCAGATGGGTGGGCACCCCGGCAGGGCCCCCCTTATCCCAGCACGTGACATGAGTTTTGGTGTTCTCAGCCAGGCGCACGACAAGGTGCAGCCAAATCCCCTCCTCTTCCTGCACGGAGCAGACAGCTCACTGCTGCTGACTCACACCAAGGCAGGGCGAGCCCAGAGGGGACCCCAGCCCAGTGCACTGGGGGCATCCAGTGGGGATCCTGTGACTCGTGGTGTCCCTCTTCAACCCCAGCCCCTTGCTGAGCTCCGGGGGTCAGGGAGGACTGAGGTTGGAGCGTGCATCCTGTGAAACCAGCACGAATAACTATATCCAGATGGGGTGGGAGGGGAGGGCAGGATCTGACGCCATGGGGACTGCGGGAGGGCCTGCCGACGTGTTTTTTTTCCCCAAAATTTTCCCAGCCTGGAGGGAACTTAAGCAATCTGGCACTGCCCCAAAATATCTCACAGTGCAAGCTGGTGCCTACCTGTGAGGGTGTGGGAGTCAGGGTGCCAGGGCCAGCTTCAAGTCACCCACCCCAAGTTCGGCCGCAGGTGAACCTCTCGGCACCAGTGGTCAACACCAGCTGCTGGGATCAGCCCACCCTCATCCCCGCTGCCTCCCACAAAGTGGACCTGTTCAACGGGCAGCTGACAGGCGTCCTCCTCACCTCCATCTTTGTCACCGCCATGGGAGACGTCACTGTGGCCCACCTGGGCACAGCAGAGGGACGCATCTTCCAGGTGGGATGGGGGACCGGGTGGGATGGCAGGTCCTGGCAGGCTGAGGGGTGTGCTCAGCCCTCTGCTCTGCCCTGCTGCAGATGGTGCTCCAGCGCTCCAGCTCTTACCTCCTGACCTTGTCCAACTTCTCCCTGGGCGAGCCAGTGCCAGTGCGAGGTGCCATGGGGCTGCAAAGCCACTCACTGCTCTTCACTGCTGGCACCAAGGTGAGTGGGGGGTCTGAGGGGCATAGGGCGGGCACGGAGCCCCGTGTGTCCCCCTCACCTCCACTCTCCATCCCCAGGTGTGGCTCCTGAATGTCACYGGCCCTGGCTGCCGACACTTCTCCACGTGCCAGCGCTGCCTGCGGGCCGAGCGCTTCACGGGCTGYGGCTGGTGCCGGGATGGGTGCAGGCGCCGGGATGAGTGTGCCGGCCCCTGGGTGCGGGACAGCTGCCCACCCGTCCTCACCGACGTAGGTCTGCGCCGCYGTCCCCCCGCTCCTCACGCCTCCCACGCGCTCGGATGGGGAGGGACGTGGCAAACAGGGTGGAATGTGGTGGGACCCCTCCCTGAGATGGGCGTTGTGCCTCTCAGAGAAGGGGATTTTTGGACCTGCAAGAGTCACCGGATTTTGGGGTTTGGGGTGACACAGGTGCCTTCTCCCACAGTTCCACCCCCGGAGTGCCCCGCTGCGGGGTCGGACACGGGTGACACTCTGCGGAATGACCTTCCGCTCCCACTCRGATCCCGACCCCAGCCACAGCCCCCCCGGTGCCTACCGGGTGACAGTGGGACGAAGAGGCTGCACAGTGCTGCCAGAGGAGAGTGAGAGCTACAGGTGTGTGGTGCTGCTGGGAGGGACCGGCAACAGAGAGGGGTGTGGGGCTGTCCCCAGCCTGGGGCTGATCCCCCACCACTGTCCCACAGACCCCTGCCCACCTCCCGCCGCAAGGAGTTCGTGGATGTGCTGGTGTGTGAGCTGGAACCAGGGGGCCCGGCAGCAGTGGGGGGCCCGGCCAAGGTGGTGCTCACGGTGAAGGAACCCACCAGACCCTCCGGCTTCCATGTCGACGGCTCCTCCACGCTCGGCGGCTTCCTCTTTGYGGTACGGTCCCACACCGGCAGAGCCCCTGGCAGGATCGGGGGGGCTTGACTTATTCACCCACCCCACTGACCCCATTTCTGCTCAGGAGCCCCACGTCAGTGCCCTGCACCCCCCGTTTGGCCCTCGGGGGGGTGGCACCCACCTCTCACTCCATGGCAGCCACCTCTCGGCGGGCAGCAGCTGGCGGGTGATGGTCAATGGCTCCGAGTGTGCCCTGACTGGGCAGCCCAGGTACGGCCCTGCCCTGCCCCACCCGGCACCGCGGCGTCCCCAGCACGGGACGGGCACGGGCAGCTCCTGCAGTCCTGGCTGCTCCCCCGGCCACGGCTGCCGTGTCTCCAGGCAGGGCAACGGGACGATCCGATGCACGGCTCCCGCCGCTGGTGGCCTGGGCGCAGCCCGGGTGGCCCTGTGGATCGACGGGGAGGAGTTCCCGGCCCCCCTGCCCTTCCAGTACCGCCCTGACCCCGCTGTATCCGCCATCGTCCCCGGCTGCAGCTTTGAGTGAGTGCAGGGCTCCCGTAACCCGGGTGGGGGCCAGCCCTGGCTGGGCTGGATGAGGTGCTGGGAGCCGCAGGCACCCTGGGGACCGTGTGCACCCGGGCCCTGATCCCTGCCCACCGCAGGGGCTCGCTGCTCACCGTTATCGGCACCCACCTGGACTCTGTGTATCGCGCCAAGATCCGCTTTGAAGCCGCTGGTGTGATAACCCAAGCCACGGTAAGCACCGGGGTGTGAGGCCATCGCCCCCCGGCCCTGCCCAGCCCGCCCCAATTCCCTGGGCACCGTTCCGTGCCGGGGCTCAGCGTCTCCCTGCCCGCAGGAGTGTGAGGACCCGCTGGCACCGGAGCGGCTGCTGTGCCACGGTCCAGCCTTCCCCTTCGAGAGCAAGGTGGAGGTGGTGCTGGGGAACCTGAGCGTGCTGCTGGACGGCGCCGACGGCCGCTGGCTGTTCCGCCTCCGCTACTACTCCCGGCCCAAGGTGTTCCCCTTGGAGCAGGAGGGCGGGCGCCTCCGCCTCAAGCCCGGCGATGATGAGATCGAGGTGCACGTACGTGGGGCAGTGCGGTGAGCCAGARTAGGGGGTCCCACTGCCGGGACCCCCGGGCTCACGGTGCTCTGTCCGGGCAGCAATTGGGGCTGGATGCCGTGGCCACCTGTATGAACATCACCATGACGGTGGGGGGCCGGGACTGCCACCCCAATGTCCTGAAGAACGAGGTGACGTGCCGCCTGCCCCGCGAGCTGCGCCTGCCCCCCGCTGGGGCCCCCGTGGAGGTACGAACCCCCCCGGTGGGCAACCACCCTCCCCAGATCCCCCACCCCATCCCTGCTGAGCCCCTGCTCCTCCAGATCTGTGTGAACGGAGCCTGTGAGGCGCTGGGCTGGGTGCTGSCCCCCCCCACCTCGCTGGACCTGGTCGCCAGCCTGACCCTGGGCATCGGCGTCACCTTCCTGGTCTGCTGCATCCTGGCCGCCGTGCTGTTCCGCTGGCGCTGGAGTAAGAGGCGGGGTGAGTGCCGTGCTCACCGGGCACTCTGATGCCCCCCAGCACCTTGCCAGGCCACCCCCCACCCACACCCACCCCACTGCTCCCCGCAGGGACGGAGAACCTGGAGCTGCTGGCGCAGCCCGGCCGCAGCGACCCSCCTGTCACCACCCAGCGCCCCGGCGTCGACTACAGAGAGGTGCTGGGTAAGTGGCTGTCGCTGGTGGGTGGCRGGGGGCTGGGTGCTGCCAGCCCTCACCTCACCTCTGCCTGCCCCCGCAGTGCTGAACACGGCAGGCACTCCCGGCCCTGTGGGGCCCCGCACACGAATCACTGGTGCCGGTGCCAATGGCAGCGCCGGTGCAGCGGGCGGCGGATCCCCCATGCCCCTGCTCAGGGCCACATCCTGCTGCCTGGAGGATCTGCGCCCAGAGCTGCTGGAGGAGGTGAAGGACATCCTCATMCCCGAGGAGCGGCTCGTCACCCACCGCCACCAGGTCATCGGCAAAGGTGACTCTGCACCCCGATTTGGCTGTGTCATCACCTGCTCGCCGTGTGCGGTGCCAGCTTTGTGCCACCTGTCCTTGCAGGGCACTTTGGCAGCGTTTACCATGGCACCTACACGGACCCAGTGCTGGGGGAGCTCCACTGCGCTGTCAAATCTCTGCACCGTGAGTAGTGCCCGTGCCTGYGTTTGTTCCCATGGCACAGGGGCGGAGTGTCCACAGCTCAGCTCTCCACAGGCATCACGGACCTGGAGGAGGTGGAGGAGTTCCTGCGCGAGGGCATCCTCATGAAGAGCTTCCACCACCCGCAGGTGCTCTCACTGCTGGGGGTGTGCCTGCCCCGCCACGGGCTGCCCCTTGTCGTCCTGCCCTACATGCGCCATGGGGACCTGCGCCAGTTCATCCGCACCCAGGAGCGGGTAGGGGGTACCCCGGAGGGTGGAGGGTGGTGGGTGCCAAGATCCCCCTGCTCACTGCTCCCATCTCTCAGAGCCCCACAATGAAGGAGCTCATCGGCTTCGGGCTGCAGGTGGCCCTGGGCATGGAGTACCTGGCCCAGAAGAAGTTTGTGCATCGGGACCTGGCAGCCAGGAAYTGCATGTGAGTGTGGCTGTGCCCCCCAGACCTCTGCCATGGGGTCACCACGTGCGGGTTCCCAGGACTCCCCACCTCAACCCGGTGTCCTGCAGGCTGGACGAGACGCTGACGGTGAAGGTGGCTGACTTTGGTCTGGCACGGGACGTGTTTGGCAAGGAGTACTACAGCATCCGGCAGCACCGCCACGCCAAGCTGCCCGTCAAATGGATGGCGCTGGAGAGCCTCCAGACCCAAAAATTCACCACAAAGTCGGATGTGGTAGGCACGGCCCCCCTCCCCGTCCCCCATCCCCGTCCTGCCTGCATGCTCACAGCAGCTCTGTGCTTGGCAGTGGTCCTTCGGGGTGCTCATGTGGGAGCTGCTGACGCGTGGGGCATCACCGTACGCCGGGGTGGATCCCTACGACATGGCCCGTTACCTGCTGCAGGGGAGACGGCTGCCACAGCCCTCCCACTGCCCCGACACCCTGTGAGTGGGGCTGGAGGTGGGCAGGGCAGCAGGGGGCTGTCCCGGGGGGCTGCCAGCACTGACTGAGGTGTCGGAACAGGTACAGGGTGATGCTGAACTGCTGGGCGCCGGAGCCTGAGGAGAGACCATCCTTCACAGGGCTGGTGGGCGAGCTGGAGCGTGTCCTGGCCACGCTGGAYGGTGAGCATTATGTCAACCTGGCTGTCACCTACGTCAACCTGGACTGGGATCCTCCCTTTCCCCCTGCTCCCCCGGGGCAGCTGCCTGATAGCGAGGATGAGGATAAAGACAATGAGGAGGAGAAGGAAGAGGAGAAAGAAGCTGAGGAAGAGGAGGAAGAAGAGGAGGAGGAGGACACATCTGTATGCTGATGGGGGGCTCCCAGACCCCCACATTCCATAGGCACACTCCCCTTAGGAGGGATGCAGCGTGCAGCTGGGTGCTACAGGGCACCCTCCCTATGGGATGGGTGCTGGGAGGCAGCTGGGTGCTGTGGAGTGCTCTCCCATGGCTCACACCCAGACCCTGCGGGCTGCTCCCTGGGCTTGGTCCTGCACCACAGGATCTGGGGGCTCAGTCCCACGCTCAGCCCCACCATGATGAGGCTGTGCTGTGAGGTCTGGGGCTCAGGGCCACAGCAGACAGGTGCTGTGGGGCCCCAGGCTCAGCCCCAGCAGGTGGTGTTGGGTGGCCTGGCCTTCCCAGGGCTCCCATGGAGTTTCCAGTCTCTTGGCTGCTCAAATCACTCATTAAAACCTAATTATGTTTTTTCTCTGTCTGGGGCTGTGTCTCTGAGGGGGCCATGCCCCAGATTGGCAGCACCCCCGTGCACCTGCATGGGCAAGGTATCTCCCTACCCACTCCCGGGGCACGCATCTYGTTGGAGGCACTGGCAGGGGACACCCACCGTTGCTGTGGTCACCCAGAAACTGTCCCAGTGCTGGCCACACCAGGGCCTTGCTACGCACCCTGTGTCCAGCCATGGCCCCCTGACCCTGGGATGTCTGGGAGGCTTTTCCTAAATGTCCTCCTCCCAGCCACATCCAGCCCTTCATTACCAGCTTCACTGAAAGACCCCTTTATTGCATCAGTGCTGCATGTGCAGGGGATGGTGCAGCTCGTGCCTTGGGGCCTGCCCAGAGATGGGCACGGGGCTGTGATGCTCGCTGCTGTATGAGCTGGCTTTCTCTGTGTTTTCATGGAAGTGGTGGCAGATGTCACATTTGCACTGAACTTGTCCTGATGAAGACGTCCCTTCTGCCCCAGTTTTGGGGCAAAAATCACCTAGAATAAGACACTGGAAAAGAGGAGGGGAGCAGTGGTGGGCATCACTCCCCTGGGTGCAGGTCCAGAGTTTGGGGCAGGGGGGAAAGGCAGGGTCTGGGATGGATGGATGGATGGATGGATGGATGGATGGATGGATGGATGGATGGATGGATGGATGGATGGATGGATGGATGGATGGATGGATGGATGAGCAGGGGATGCTGAGGGAAAGCCCAGGATGGGCAGGGGATGCTGAAACACACACGGTCCGTGGTGTGGGCAGCACTGTTCCTGCTCCATGTCCAGCCACACAGGCCCTGCCGCCAACACTGGCTTTAAATAAAACCTCCTCGGCTGCTCATTAAGCAGCACCGGAGCCCGGGGCCGTGTCAGCTCCCATCAGCCAAGCTGTCCATCTCCAGCGGCGCCTCGCACCTGCATGGCTCCACCGCCGCACACCCGAGGGTATTTTTAGTGCAGCTGGGTCTCAGCATCCCRCGGTCAGGGCGGCTGCCAGCACTGTGCCTCAGTTTCCTCATGGTGTTACTGCGCTGCTCCCCCAGCCTGGGTTTTGGGGTGACCATGAACTCCAGTGTGGGTGCTGACCTCGTACACACGAGACCAAGCAGCTCCATTTCGGCTCCGCTGCTGAGTTGCTGCGGCAACAGGGAAGGCCCAGCACTGCGTGGTTATTAGGGCTGAATCAGAAGTGGGAGGTGCTGGACACTGGTACTGGGGATGCTGCATGCCTGGGGGGCCGCTGGGGCAGCTGATTGGGTCACCAGCA
>NW_026623319.1:1582442-1593473 GCF_030028575.1 Malurus melanocephalus
GGATGGATGGATGGATGGATGGATGGATGGATGGATGGATGGATGGATGGATGGATGGATGGATGGATGGATGCAGGGATGGATGGATGCAGGGATGGATGGATGCAGGGATGGATGGATGCAGGGATGGATGCAGGGATGGATGGACAGGCACCCTGGCTATTGCTCTCCTCAGCACAAAGCAGAGTGGGTGTCCAGGGCTGCCCAGGCTGTGGCTGGGTGGCAGAAGTGTGCCAGGCCTGCTGTGTGGTGACACAGGAGACAACCATGGAACATGCTGCGGGAGCAGGGTACCTGGTGGAGCAGGGCTGTCCGTGCTGGCGGTGAGGCGGCACAGCGAGCTGCTYGTTAGTGACGAGTCTGGTGTGGTTATGGTGACGTGCATGAGGGCGGCCCCTGCTATAGGCTGCCCCCCTCCCCCCGTGAATGTGCTTGCAGAGATGACAGATTTCATGCTAATCCGCATTTATCCTGCCCTAATTACTCTGCGGGAGGTGAGGAGTGAGCGCCCAGACTTCCATGCCAAGGGCTGGCATGTGCCCACCCCTRTCTGATGCTGCCCGACGCTGCTAGCTGGGACTAGTGCTGGCACTGTGCCCACCGCCACGGCACCAGGGACAGCAGGTGACCTCTCAGGGTAGCACCTTGCATGGCACCTGGCATCCCTGCCCCACCCGGGTRGGTCTTAGTGGCACTACCTGGGCACCCACAGGTGGGCACTGGTGGTGGAACCCTGAGGTGCGGCGTGGCTGGGCACGGTTGGTGGAGCTCCGGGCTGAGCTGTGGGCCAGATGAGGCCGTAGCCGGCCGTGCCACGCTGTGCCACGCTGTGCCACACATTGCCATGCCACCTCGTGCCGTGCCCACCCGCCACGGCTGCGGCAGAGCAGCCAGCGTCCCATCACGGCAACGCGCCGTGCACACACAGCACTTTAAATGTTTTATTTGGGGAAAGTGCTGTCGTTAGCAGGGATTAATTATTAAAATCGGAGCCATCTATAAAACATGAGTGGCCGCACGCGGGGCTGCGGGTGCACCGGCARAGCCGGGCACGGTCCCGCCAGCGGCATGGCCGGGGGATGCGCTGCCACGGCGTTTGCCGGTCATGCCGCAATGGCACCTCGGCAGCGGGGCTGGGCTCCTCGCGGTGAAGTTGGTGCGGGCAGAGGTGCCACGGGGTTGAGAGCTGGACTGGGCACAGGCAAAATTGTGCTAAATCAGCGTTTGGGTGAGCGGTGGTCTCCGGTGCCAGCCGTCCCGGTGAGAGGTGGCAGGAGGCAGCCGGCAGCGCCGAGCTGTTTTTAGCGGCTGCCGGTGCCGGGGAGCGGGCGTGARGAGCAGCCGCCGCGGCACCGACGTGCCATTTTTAGAAACCGGCAAGTTTTGCTAATGATGCCTGTGAGCGGCGGGGGGGCTGCACCCCGGCACCCCCGGTGCCCCAGCAGCCAGCCTTGTCCCTCTGCCCTCCCTGCCTGGCTCTGGAACCTGCAGCTGGGGGCACCTGCACAGCACGGGGCACCCCTGCACCCACCCGAGCCTCTGATGGTCCTCAGGGAGCTCTGCTGGCCCCCGGAGAGCTTTGGTGGGTTTTTCTTGGGGAGCTTCAGTGGCCCCTGGGAAGCTTTGGGAGCTCCTAGGGATCTTTATTGGTCTCTGAGGAGCATTGATAGCCCCTGGGGAGATTCAATGGTTCCTGGGAATCTCTGGCCCCTGGGTTTTCTGCTGACCCCTGGGGGAGCTTTGATGACACCTGGGGAGCTCTGCCGTCCTCCAGGAAGCTTTACTTTACCCCAAAGCCTTCCAGGTAAACTGTGCAAACCAAGCCCCCTTACCCCATCAGGGCTCCAGGGACAAGAGCCAGCCCTGGCTGTGACAGGAACCAAGAGAGTGGAGAGGTACAAGGCTTTGTGTGCTGTCACCTACACGGGGACAGGCCACATCAGGAGCTGGCCAGGGACAAGCAGCCACAGTCATCTGTGCCCAGCCCGGTGTGGGGGCAGCCCCGGCCTCACTCGTAGTGTGGTCACCGACCAGAATGGGCTGATGGAGCTGTGACACTGCGGGGGACACCACGCCTGGTGGCCAAGCCGGGTGGCACCCCAGCTGTGTCCCTTGACGCCTTCAAGGGCACACGGGTGCCCTGCGACCTTTATGGGGAGGGCAGCCCTGCCACTGCGCACCCCCACTGCTGCTCATCCCAACAAAGGGCCAGGGGTGGTGACCGGCAGCTGCACCGCCTCTTTTTCTCTCCCCCTTGCTCCCCGCCGGCCCCCCGAAAGGAGGGATGGGGTTTATTTGGCCCCGTTGCCGGGCCGACGTGCGCAATTATCGCTGATTGCCTGGCGGTTGCCATGGCGATGGCAAGCACGCAGGGATGCGCTGCCGCGTGGTGCTTGAGTCACGGACACGCTCAACACCCCTCACTGCACCCCACTGCACCCCACTGCACCCCACCACAGACACGCTGAACATGCATCCCACTGCACCCCAGAACAAACACGCTGAGCACCCCCTGCACCCCCCAGCACCATCTGGGCTGGCCCTGCATCCCCTTCACCTCCCTGGGGCAGGGGGATACAGAGATACATCCTCCAACTGAAGCAGGGGGGTTTGTCCAGGTGTCCCCCACCCCATGTCCCCCATCCGAGGCAGAGCTGTACAGCCAGGTGCCCCCAGCCCTGGCAGCCCCACCTGGGGCATCCCAGGCTCACTGTCTCCAGAAGTCCCACAGGAAAAATCAACCATGCCACCCCACATCCGGGTCTGGGTGTAGTCCCACAGGAAAAATCAACCATGCCACCCCACATCCGGGTCTGGGTGTAGTGGGAAGGGGGTGGGTGCATGGGGCAGTGGGACACGGCACCGCAAGGACAAACACCACCGGGCTCAGCAAAGCCCATCACTCCAAAATGGGGCCAAGATCTGAACCAGAGTCAGGACCAGGAAGGGACSAGAGCACAGTGATGGGACCCTGTGGCAGTGTGGCCACGGGCAGGAGGAGGCTGGGTGTCAGGAGGTGACAGGCACGAGCTGGGGTCAARGGATGAGAGACAAGTGCCATCACATCCCTCATGCTGCAAGCCACCGCCAGGCAGCCCCAAGCCACGCGAGCGCCTGCCGGGTAATTATGACTTACGCTCCAGGTCCCCGCGAGGTGCAGAGATTAATAACCGTGGCGCGCTGCTGCCAGCCGCTATGATTAAACTCTTGATTAGAAGCTCAAACTACAGTGCCCTGCTAATTCCCCCTGCTCTCACACACCCTTAATTACCCAGCACAAGTGGYGGTGGGCCCGGGACTCACAGGGCTCAGTGCTACACAAGGGACTGGTGCCCGGGGTACCCTGGCTGGCTCTGCCTTGGGGTGCTGGCTGGTCTCCTGTGAGCAGAGGGGAGATGCTGGCTTTGGGACCCTGGTGTCCCACATCCATGGCTGGGGGGGCTGTGGGTCCCAGGAGTGGATGGCCACATCCCTGTGGTGGCTGAGGRTGGTGCGAGCCAGGTGGTTTGGGGAGCTGGGGTTTGGTGGGCATAGGGGTGGGAGGGAGGGAAGTGRGGGTGCAGYTGGGAAGCGGCACCATATGGGCCACAAATGCCAGCGTGCAGCACACGGCTGGCAGGGAGGCTCCGCACACGTGGCTGCACTGCGTGAGGAGCGGGGGGCGAGGGGGCTGGGGAAGGGGCTGGCACCCTGCTGTGCCCTGGGGGCCATGCTGCCCACCCCAGGCTGGGTCTCGTGCTTGGGCTGCAGGTAGAGGTAAGAGAAYCAGGGTGGCCGATTTCTTGTCCCTYTATTACTCCTTGCCCTAAGCTATGGGGCAARGACAATCCCTGTCATGGGGAGGTGAGCACCCACGGGCCTTCAGCCCTGCCACTGCAGAAATTGCCTGGTTCCCACTGGATGATGGCACAGAGGCAGGAACATGTGTCTGCCCAGGTCCTCATGGTGCCTTTTAGTGCCCTCAAAATACAGACACCTGTCATGCTGAGCCCATGTTCAACTTTCTAAAATCCTGCTCCTACCCCTTCTCATCCCACTCTACCCCAACCTGCTCCATCCCTTCCCATCCCACAYCCCATCCCATCCCATCCCWTCCGGGGCCGGTGGCCACGGAACAGCCCAGGGGCTCACTCCAGAGGGGACAGTGGAGGTCACATGGGCTCTCTGGTCCCATGACGGCCCCAGTCCCCAGGGCGTGGCGGTGTCCCAGCTCGGTGACAGCCCCCGGGATCCCCGCCCGCCTCGCCCGCCGCGGTGCCGGTCGGTCCCAGCGCCACGCGTGACCTGTCCCCACGGGCGGGGCGCGAAGTTTGGTGGTGACGTCAGGGGCGGGGCGGGGCGTACAAGGGGGCGTGGTCCTACGGTCCCGCCCCCCCAACTTGCCGCGCCGGGCGCGCGGGGCCGCGCCGCGACGGACCGACGGCTCGGCTGGGATCGGCTGGGATCGCTGGGATCGGCTGGGATCGGCTCGGCTCGGCCCGGCTCGGCCCCGGCCCGGCGCGGGAGGGCGGGCGGGGGGGGCGCGCTCCCCCCGAGCGGCGGCCCCGGGCCGCGGCCCCCCGTTGCGGTCGGAGAGGCGTGCAGGTGAGCGCCGCGCCGCGCCGGACCGGGGGCGAGGGGGCCGGGCCCGGCGGGGGGGGCGTTGCTGGCATCTGTCACTGGCTGGCCCGGGGTTGCCCCCAACTCTCCTCCCGCCCCCGGTGTCCCGGGACGTCCCGACGGGGCCGTGCGTGTCCCTGTCCGGTGCGCGCKCGCCCCGACGGCTGCCCGCCGCCGCACCGCCCCCGCCGGCACCCCGCGCCCCGCAGACCCCGAGCCCCGACGGGCCCCGCGAGCACGGCGAGCTGCCGGTGCCCCGCTCCCCCCGCGCCTCCCCGCTCGCTCCCCCGGGCCGCCGCTGCCCCGGTGCCGCCCCCGTCTCCGCGCGGAGCCCGGAGAATCGGGCTGGCACCGCGGCAGGGGATGCTGCCGGGGAGCCTCTCCCCGTGCCCCCGCCGCCGAGCATCCCCTCCCGGACCCCGCACCTCTCTCTCCCGCAGTCCGCTCCCTTCCCGCTGCCGCAGCGCTCCGAGCCGGCCAAACGCAGCCCTCCCTGCGGTGCGCAGCCCGGGCTGTCCCTCCGCACGCCCCGGGCCAGGGGCGGTGGGACTCCCCCAGCCCTTCCTCAACCCCAGCCCGGGGGTCCGCGGGCAGCGCTGGGCCGGCCGGCCCCTCCGCCTCCCCTCTGCCTCCCGCTGCCTGCCCGCTGCCTGCACTAGGAATATTTCGGTCCGTCTTAGCCCGGCTGCATTTTCTGCCTCTCCCCAGTACATCCTTCCCCCGGGACGTGGGGGTGGGATGGCAAGGGGGACCCCACCACGGACATGTCCAGGGAAGCTGCAGGTGGAAACAGGGCTGGAGATGAAGTACCGGCCAGTGCTATGGGACAGAGCTGGGGGTCGGGGGGTTGGGGGGCTCCGCTGGTGAAGGCTGCACGGCTGCGTCATCCCTCTGTGCCATCCCCACCCGGCCACCCACTTCCCCGCTATTGTCTTACACCCGCTGTTGCTTCTGCTCCCAAATTAGACACTTGGAGGGGGGTGCTGGCTGCGTGCGGGTGCCAGCGCAGCACCGAGCATTACCCCGGCACCCCGGGGAGGGAGCACTCATCCTTTCGCCCACCTCATGCCTGGGTGCCCCTGCCACGGYGGGGGTGCTCTCACCTGTGGGGCGCAGGTGATGGCCCCGATGTGGGGCTGAGTGCCAGCCTCCCTTGCAGGGTATCCCAGGTACGCTGAGCCCCCCAAAGCCAACCTGGGGCAGGGGAAGGTAGCAATGCTGAGSTCTGGCAGGATGGGTCTCCACTAAACCAACGGGAACTAATTTTATGAGCGCAGATTAGCTGAGCGCTCCCAGAGACAGCAATAAAATCCCAATATATCATCCCACCCGGGTCCCCTTCCTGGCTAATCCTGGCACCGTGCTGCCAGCGCTGGCAGCCTGCCTGCCCGCCCGCAGGTTAGCCCTACCCCTGATGGTCTGTGGCACTGAGCCCACCGCCACACCAGCAGCTGCCAGGACAGCCCTCATTCCCCTTGGCCAGGTACAGTAGCACGGCAGAGCCAGTGCCGTGCGACATGGGGACACGGAGGTGCCAGGCAGGGCACGTTTGGTGCAGAAGCTGCTGGGATGACTCAAGCGTAGGCGAGGAAAGCCTCACCCAGTCTGTGGCACAGGCAGTGGTGTCCCATGGGTGCTCTGCTTCTCTTTCAGGACTTGGTGCATGCTGAGCGGGATGGGGGCGGGTTGTCTTTCCTGGTGAGGGCTTTCCTGGCAGGACGGTGCCTGGGTGCCGTGTGAGCTGGGAGCTCCCATCGTGCAGAAATCACACTGGCAGGCATGGAGGCAGGTCAGCCCCAAGGGATGGAGGCAGGAAGGAGCATCCCCCCATTCCCTGGCTCACCATACGTCCCACACAAGTTTGGGTCAATCACCCCAGGGAGCGCTTAGGCACATGTCCTGGCTGCTGCAGGCAGCACGCCTTCCTCCCAGGGYCCGCACAGCAGGGATGGGGCCGTGCCTCTGCAGGCGGGTCGGGCGCTGCTGGGTGCTGCCGGGTGCTGCCCGTCCCTGCCCCCTCCAATGGATGTGCCGCTTTCTGCATCTTCAGCTCCCATTGCCATAGCAACAGGCTCGGCGCTTGGGTACCCGCGATACCGGCTCCCGCATCCCGCAGCCATCCCGCAGCCATCCCGCAGCCATCCCGCAGCCATCCCGCCGCCATCCTGCCCGCAGCCCTCACCACCAAGCCCCAGGCGCTGCCAGTATGGCACAGCCAGGCTGGCACAGCACAGTGTGGTGTTAGGGGAGCTTTAGCACTAGGTGATGGGTGTCCCCAGCATCATGCCAGCTTTCCATCACAATGTCCCGCTCAGGCCCATCTGAGAGGGCTGGGGGGCCCCAGGCAGCTTCTGTCACCTTCTGAGCCATCAAAAAATAATGTCAGCTCAAACTTCCTCCTGGTAACAGGGTGGGAAAGGGAAAAAATCACTTTATGAGACCAATTTTTTGTTCAGGGAAGATTCCAAGAAGGATCTGGTTTTGAAGGTTTCCCAACAGGGAAGCAAGGGGCAAAGCATCCTTCCTAAAGGCTGGAGAAGCTGGCGTGTGCCAAAGCTGGTGTCCTGACCGCTGCCAGTGGCAGGAGGGCTGGCACCTCCGAGCTGCAGTGCCACCTGCCTGGTGCCACAGACAGGGCTGATGATAAGGGATGGGAAGCAGAGACTGGTGTAACCCACTGCACATGTGACAACGTGTGACACTGCTCTGCCTGGGGAGGCCCCGTCTGCTGAAATGTTTCCGTGGGCAAAACTGGGCTCAGAAACGAGAAAGGATCCGTTCACCTCCGCTTGCCTCCCCAGTGGGTGCTCCAGGCACTGTGCTTACCATGACTGCTAATTAACCATCCATAATCCRCAAACGGGGGCCGGAGGGGCCAGCTTGTGGCTGTGCTGGCAGAGGCAGAGGGGCTGGATGCCACGGGGATGGATGCACATCGGTGGGGCTGGGCACATGGCAGCTTGCAGCAGCTGCAGAGCACGAGCAGCCGCTGTGCTCAGGTTCCACATTAATTCTTCGTTAATTAGCGCATCTCGGGAGGGTCGGCCGTGGCTCCAGGGGGGCTGCTGGTGCCGGGGCACTCACTGCCTCTCCCTGCCCTGCCAGCACCGGGCCCTGCGATGCCGTTTGGCTGTGTGACGCTGGGAGACAAGAAAGATTATAATCAGCCGTCCGAGGTGACCGACAGATATGACCTGGGCCAGGTCATCAAAACGTGAGTTGGTCCCTCTACGGCCCCACGGATGCCCAGGGGAACCCCAACCACCTATGTGGGGCTCTTGGGGTGCTGAGGAGTGGCACAACACTGCTTGTGGGGACGCTTGGGGTTCTGGTTCCCAGCAGGGCTGGGAGTGCAGGGTGTGTTTTGGGGTGGCTGTACTCTATAGTCCCTCTTGCTCGTGGGTGGACGGCGGGTATTCACAGCTAGCTCTGAGGAGGGCAGTGAGCTTTCCCACCGCTGCTGGCTGCAGCTGGGCAGCTCCCTGTATCCCTCCCTCCTTCCCTCAAGATTTGCAGGGATTGCAGCAATTCCACACCATCCCGGCTCCTCCGAGTGCTTTGTGAAGCAGCAGGGCTCCGCTACAGCAAAGGAAAGGCAGATGTCACTTGGGGGGCAGTGGAGCACTGCTGCTTCCCCCAACTTTTATTGCCGTGCTGGGGAACCTATKAAGATGCACTCCAAGAAATTGAGCCCTCACAACCCGTTGAGAGTGGCTTGACCACAAAATATGCACCAGATTTTTTTCCATCAGCTTCCAAAACACCTGCTTGGCCCCAGCTCATGCCTGGCAGGGTCACATTGGATGGCTGTGGGGACCTTGRTGCTCTCAGATCTTCGCTCCATCCTCTGGGCAGCTTGTCCCARAGCCCACAGGTCACTGTTCCCTTGCACCCAGGGCAGTGGCCACGAGGATTTCAGCACATCCGGGGGGATTGGAAAGCCAAAGGCTTTGCTGGAGCAGTGCCGAGTGGCCCCAGGGGCTCCCCTGCAGCTCCAGCCTGGCCGATGGGCTCAAGCACCATTAATAATAGAACAGAAATACTGCAGATACCGGCACATCTCCTCTTTTTCTCACTGACCACTGTGCTGATATTGATGTTGGGGTGTGCTGCTGTTCCACCTTGGCATAGGTGGCTTTGCAGTGGGTCTTACCCCTACTATCATCAGGAGGGGGCTTTTAACCAGCAAATATTCCCCTTTCCCTATCAATTTGCTTCTTCTATATCAGTTGCTTCTTGCTGCTGTTTTTTTCTTCCCCTCCAAACTGGTTTTTAGCCACAGCTTTCTTCCACTTCTGTGGCATTTCCTGTGATTGCTGGGATCTGGGGGAATGCTGGTGGCCCCAGAAACCACCCGAGCACCCCAGTCTCAGTGGTCCTCAGGAAGGGCGTGATGGYTGGGGGTACCCTTGCAGGGAGGAATTCTGTGAAATCTTCCGAGCCAAGGAGAAGACGACAGGGAAATTGTACACCTGCAAGAAGTTTCTGAAGCGAGATGGGCGGAAAGTGCGGAAGGCAGCCAAAAACGAGATCATCATCCTCAAAATGTGAGTGCTGGGGCCGGAAAGGATCCTGCGCTACTGGGCAGATTGGGAACCCCCACCTGTGTCCCTGTCTCTCTRCAGGGTGAAGCACCCCAACATCCTACAGCTGGTGGATGTCTACATCACCCGCAAGGAGTATTTCATCTTCCTGGAGCTGTAAGTTTGGGAGATGTGGGGGATGGGGGGTTGTGGGGTGGCCCCACAAGGGGTGGTATGACAGAGCTGCTGTCTGCAGGGCCACTGGCCGGGAGGTCTTCGACTGGATCCTGGACCAGGGCTACTACTCGGAGAAGGACACCAGCAATGTCATCCGGCAGGTGCTGGAGGCTGTTGCCTACCTGCACTCACTCAAGATTGTCCACAGAAACCTCAAGGTGGGTGGCAGGGGGGTGGGAGCACCCATGGGGGCTGCCATGCCCCCCGTCCTGGCACTCACAGACCCTGCACTGGCAGCTGGAGAATCTGGTGTACTATAACCGCCTGAAGAACTCCAAGATCGTCATCAGCGACTTCCACCTGGCCAAGCTGGAGAACGGGCTCATTAAGGAGCCCTGCGGCACCCCCGAGTACCTGGGTGGGTGAGAGCCYGCCGGGTGGGTGAGAGCCAGCTGGGTGGGTGTGCAGGGGTGGGCAGGGCTGGGTCCCAGCAGGTCCCTGCTGCTCCTTCCACTCCATTCCTTACTCCCTGCTGCTGAACCTCCCGTTCCCCATCACCCTGGGGGCTCCTCCTGGGTGCTTCCAGTGGGCCCCTCCCACTCCTCATCACCCTGGGGACTGCTCCAGGGTGCTTCCAGTGGGTGCCTCCCGCTTCCCATCACCCCAGGGCCAAGAGGCCYGGGGGCTGGGGACCCCGGGGCAGAGTTGCTCTTCTGTCCCTCRCAGCTCCGGAGGTGGTGGGGCGGCAGCGATACGGGCGGCCGGTGGACTGCTGGGCCATCGGTGTCATCATGTACATCCTGTGAGTGTGGGGTGAGGGACAGGGTAGATAGATGGGCAGGGGCTGGGGCCGGGGCCAGGCTGAGMCCCCTTTCCCCACATTCCCCAGCCTCTCGGGAAATCCCCCTTTCTACGAGGAGGCAGATGAGGATGACTACGAGAACCATGACAAGAACCTCTTCCGCAAAATCTTGGCTGGGGACTACGAGTTCGACCCACCATACTGGGATGACATCTCGCAGGCAGGTGAGCCCCACACTGGGGGATACGCGGGGTCCCGTGTTGTCCTCCACCGGCACTGACTTCTCCCCCTGTGCCCTCAGCTAAGGAACTGGTGACGCGCCTGATGGAGGTGGAGCAGGACCAGAGGATCACAGCGGAGGAGGCCATCTCCCATGAGTGGTGAGTGGCGGCAGGGTGAGATGGGGAGCCGGGCGGGGGGCTGGCAGGGGCTGCTCACCTCTCCCTGCCTCCCCAGGATCTCTGGGAATGCTGCCTCAGACAAGAACATCAAGGACGGCGTCTGTGCCCAGATCGAGAAGAACTTCGCTCGGGCCAAGTGGAAGGTGAGTGTGCGCCTGCGATACAACAGTGTCAGCTCTCAGCCAAGCCTGGTCCCCCATCATGAGGCCATGAGCCTGGTGGGGCTGCCAGTCCCYGCCCCTCCGCCAGCCCCATGTCCCCCCGCCTCTCCACCGCAGAAAGCCGTGCGAGTGACCACGCTCATGAAACGSCTGCGGGCGCCCGAGCAGTCAGAGACGGCGACGGCCCCGGCAGCGACCCCAGCCCCGGCAGCGGCCCCAGCAGCGACCCCGGCCCCGGCAGCGGCTCCAGCAGCGACCCCGGCTACGGCAGCCACCCCGGCCGCTGCAGCTACCTCGGCCCCGGCTGCAGCCCCGGCCGCGGCAGCGTCTCCGGCTCCGGCAGCGACCCCGGCCCCGGCAGCGACTCC
>NW_026623319.1:1593813-1617148 GCF_030028575.1 Malurus melanocephalus
CGCCTGCGCCCCCTTTTCTACGTGCCCCGCCGCAAAGCCGGCCGCGGGGCAGAGCCCTGCATGGCGCCCGTCCCCCGTGTCCTCCCAGCTCTCTCAGTCTGTCCCCCGCCGCCGTCCCCTCCGCCGGGGATGCCCAGAGACGCGGAGCAGCTCCCCTCAGCCGCAAGCCCCGCAGCGCTGGGGGGGTATCGCGGAGCCCCCCGGGACACGCGTGCATGTGCGGGACCGCGGGCGGGCGGGGCCGCGCGGGACGAAGCGGGGGCCGTCCCGGAAACCCCCTCTCCGTCCCGGGACCCCCGAGGGRGGACACGGGGACCCCCCGCTCCGGGGCAACCACACGGCCCCCCCACGCGTCGTGCCCGGAGGATCCCCAGTGCCCACTCCGTGCCCCCTCCCCGGTCCCCGCTTCCCCCCTCGCAGCTGCATGCCTGCAGGGCCGGCTCTGCCCGCGGCTGCCGCCGCCGCCCCGCGCCCCGCGCCCCGCCGCTGTATCTCTGGCAAATAAAGACCCCGCTGAGGACAAACTGAGACAGCACCAGCGCCGCCTGCCCAGTCTCTCTGTGGGGCCGGGGGTCTGCCGCGCGTGCCGGCAGCACGGGGCTGAGCGAGGCGCGGCGGGCTGGAAGCGGCACCGCAGCCCGGCCAGCCAGGGCAGCGGGACGTGTGGGCGCTTGTCCCGGGAAGGATCCCGGGAGCTGTCGCAGGGCTCCGAGGGACACGGGACGGGCGGGGCGGGCCCGGGGCTCGGCCCCACCCACGCCTGCAGGCCCCGCCCCTCCCCAGACCACGCCCCTCCATCCAGCCACACCCTTGGGCCCGCGCGGGGCCCCTGAGGTCACTTCCGGGCCGGGCCGGAAGCGGCGGGCTCGCGGTCGCGTTTAAACGGCGCAGGGCCGCGCGGCTGCTCCGCTCCCGGGGCCGCGATCTCTGAGTGCCCCCTTTAACCTCCCCCCAACCCTTCCCGGCCCCGCCATGCCCATCCGCGCCTACTGCACCATCTGCTCCGACTTTTTCGACAACGAGCGGGACGTGGCGGCCGTGCAGTGCGGGCACACCTTCCACCGGGACTGGTGAGMGCCAGGGCGGGCGGGGGCTCGGGCSGGGCCGTGGGGTGTCAGCCAGGGGCACCTTCTGTGGCCCCGCGCCAGAGCTCTGAGGACTTCACGGAGCTGCCGCAGCAGTCTGGGCTGTGCTCATTATACATTTGAATGGGCTGTCCTGGGAGGTGGTGGAGTCGCCATCCCTGGAGGTTTTTAAGGAAAGACTGGATGTGGCATTTGACGTGGTGGTAGTGATCGGTCATAGGACTCGATGATCTCAGGTCTTTTTCGATCTAATTGATTCTGTGATTCAGTCACTTTGCTGCCTGCAGGCTCCCTTGTCCGGAAGAGCCCGTGTCACAGGGTGTTTGGAGGGAGYGCTGTTGGATTATGGTGAAGCCTCCCAGGCAATTCCGTGCATTTCCAGGACTATGTTTTAAGTGTGTGTGTTGAAAGGAAATGGTTCTTCTGAGGAAATAAACTTTATGTGGGGAGGAGGTGGGCATTTGCTTTCCTGGCTAATGAGCTTGGAGAGGGATCACGGGTGTGATTGTCACTTCTCACCCAGCAGTGCTGCTCGGGCCCGGTCTCTTCCAGCAGCCAGTGAAGCAGGGAGCGCTTCCAAAGGTAACCTGCCAGCTCCCAATCATTACCGTGCTCCCAAAATAAACCTTTCCAGTGTGACGTGATGGCTTGGTTGCAAAATGCATTAGTGGCTCTCCTGGGGAGCCCGGCAGGTTTGCATTCATCTCAGGAGCAGAGCCCACCCCGGTGCCCCTCGCTCTGCAGATCCGTGTTCAGCAGCTCCCCTTGGAGCTGATGGGGCTGGAATCTCAGCTGTCACATCCTGATAGAGCAGCTCTTGTGCCGCGCCGTGTACGGATCCGCTCGCTCCTGTGAAGCTGCGGCTGTTCAAAGCCTGTCTCCCAGAGAGATCTGAGCTCTGCAAAAGCTCTGCCCTGTAATAGATAAGCTTACATGCTAAATTCAGCCAGGAATTGTCTTGGAGAGGCAGGTGGARCATGGCACTCCTGTCGGCCACACTGCTGGACTGAAGGTTTGCTTTAGTTTGATGAGGAGTCACATCCTGCTGTCTCTTGGGGAGCTGGGAGTGGCCCTGGAAGCAGCGCTCCAGGATTTTAAGGATTTACTGTATGTTTTCCTTTCCTTTCTCAGCCTCATCCAGTGGTTTGACACTGCACCCAGCCGGACATGCCCACAGTGCAGAATCCAGGTAAAGCCATCCCCTGTGGCACAGTGCTCTGCAGTGGCACCAAGGAGCTGTATCCTGGGGTGATGCCAAAAAAGAGCTCATGTTAGAAAGCAGAGGGACTTTCTGTCGCTTGGGACTCCCCAGAGGCTGAGAGGGGGAGCTCTCCTCCACAGCCCTTCTGGGTGCAGTGGGCTGAGGGTGCCCTGCCACTGTTTGCCCTGCAACTCCCTTAGAAAGGGGCCCTGGGTTTTCACAGCAACTCCCTTAGAAAGGGGCCCTGGGTTTTCACAGCTTTTACTTAGGCTGGGTAAGTATTGGCCTAATGAGAGAAGGGGCTGCAAGGACTTAATGGGGACACGTGACTTGTGTTTCTGGAGTGCCCAGCCCARTGCTGTCAGGTGAGTAGTCTGCGCATGGGCCTTACAACCCCTCCTGGCTTTGCAGAAATCAACCCTCCCTTGAGAAAAGCAATGTCTGGGGAGGGAAGAARAGATGTGCTCTGCTTCTGAGATAAGAAGCTGAGGCTTGGCTTTCCATTGGCTCAACTGGGACCTGAACTTCTTTGAAGTTCCTCGTGTCACCAGCCTTCATACCGCCAGTAGGTCTTGGCATGTAGCAGCTGCAGGAGATGTTTCCTCGCTCTCAGATATAAATTTTTAGCCAGCTTTATCTTGGGCTTATTCTGTGTTCGTGCTTCTTTCCTCCTCTCAGGGTCTTGGCCCTTGTTCCTTCCCTGACTTGTTGATTCCCTCTGTTCTTCTCTGCCTCTTACATCTCTGGGTTACCATGGAGTTATCGCGAAATAACATCTTATGTGGCAGTAACCATGCAATTAGCTGGTGTCATGACTGTATATAATACTTAAAACACAAAGCTGTAACTGCATGGGGGAGGTGTGGAGAGCTATCAAATTCAATTACAGCACCTTCTGCCTGCAGAAAGCAGCACGTACTTCTGTCTTAGGATTTGGCATCATGTTAGCTCAGCATCAGCTGCTTGGGCCTGAGCTGCCAGAGAACAGACTGCGCTCGATTCAGAAATGTCTGAAGCTTTCTGCTGCAGCTCAGGAGCTTGGCTGGAGTCACACTCCCAAAAACTGAGTGGGGGGTCTGCTGCTGTGCTGTTGAGCCAAAGCAGAGCATCACCACTAATGGTGTCAAGCACGTGATGTGATTTGCCTTTCATGGCCTTGTCACAAGACGGTACCTTCTCCCCCTCCATCTGTCTTCATATCCGTTGTTTCCCTATTTTTGCCCATCAAACTCTTCTGTCTTCTGTGTTTAGGTCAACAAAAGACACATCATCAATAAGCTGTTTTTCGATGTTGCCCCGGAGGAGCAGGCAGCACCGGATGCTGAGACCTTGCAGGTAACTTGACTGGGGGCTTCRTTCCTCATGTGATGCTTCAGCCTCCTGGAAGTGTGGCCTGGTCTGCTGTCCTCTGCCAGCAGGTGCCTCCCAAGCTGTGCTCACATTCTGACCTGAAGCACATCTATCTCTGTGGTGGTTTAGCATTCCCCTTGACCAAATCTCATGTGGTGACTCAAGGAGCCTCCTCTGCTTCCTGCTCTTTCTTCTGCGTCTCACTTTACCTGGAAACCTCCTSAAGCAGCATCACATCTAACTGCTGCTCCTCCCTTGGGAATGAAGGTACAGAGTTGTTCCYGAAGGCAGGAGAAGGGAAATCCCAAATGCAGTGATTTGCTGCTGGTATCTGTGGCTTGGTTGTATGTGACCCCTGCTAACCCTTCTGGAAAGAAGGGGCTATTGAAGGAGGTGTCCCCACCTCTCTTCTGTGCAGGGAGGTTGTTTGCACAGATTGAAGGATGTGGGGCAGGGTGGTGATAAAGTCATGATTCCCAAAGAGAGATTAGGAGAGGGACTGCCTGAAGCCGCATCAGTGAACAGGGTGGAGGCTGGGTCCTGGCAGGATGCTGGCTGGAGCTGGGATGCTGGGTGGTGTCCTCCAAGTGCCTCCTTTGGGTGCGGACAGTTRAGGGTGAGTAGGGATAAACACAGAGTGGCTGTTCCATGTTCTCCTTTGTGCACCATGGATRAAACATGGCTTCTTCTGTCTTGGAATTATCTGTTCCAAAAAAGGGTGGCCGGTTGACCTTGGTATAACGGGACGCTTGTACCCTCTTGTGTTTAGAAGCAGCATGTGCAGCAATTACCATAATTAGCAGTTGCCATGACAATTCTATATGTACCTCGTATTTCTTTAAAATAAAGCCAGCCAGACTAGAATGTCAGTAGCACATTCTTTCTCCAAGACTGCCAGTAATGAAACTGACGGCCAAAGTGTGCTGAGGAATGGAGGAGCATCTCTGGGCATTGGGAGCTGCGTGCCCTTGGAGCGGATAAACGTTGCCTTTTRTACATATTGAAATATGTCCTCATAAGTGTAATGAGATGACTGACTTGGAAATGGGTTGCCTGGAGAGAATTGCCCTAGAAAATCTTCCTGTTCCCTCTCACCCCCACCCCAGGATCCAAAATGGGTTCCCCCAGCCTTCTGCGCCAGGCAGGCTGTGCAGAACGGCTCCCTTGCCTAGGGGCGGGACTGTGGAGCTGATCCTCCACAGCCAGCTTAATGGTAACTCCTCCTATAAGTYTTGTGTATATCTGTCAAAACAGCATCTACCCCTGGTGTACAGCCTGCTTAATGAGGGCACTGAGGTGACCAACAGAAAGAACTGWGTGTTTTTCTGTGTAAATCAGCATCATTAGATTGTGTGGACACTCTGCTGTGTGTGCTGGTACAGGTTGCTGCTGCATTTGTCACCAATTTTATGTGGTGTGCTGCCTTGTTTTTGGAGGACATGGGGTGCCAGGAGAACACAGATGCCTTGTGCGCCATGGGTGAGGGACTAATGTTCATCAAGRTGGGAGATCTGTCTGTCTGTGATGGAGTATCTGATTCTGGACACGCAGAAGTTCAAAGCAGACACATGGTGGGCCAAGCCTAGACTCTTCAGAGGGTAAGAATTGCTGGCATCCTCAGCCAGAARCAATTTCAACTGAAAAAAAAGATAAAAATCCAAGGTTTGTGATGAACTACTGCCCTGCCCTCCAAGAGCAGTGTTCGTCTCTAATCAACTGCAGCTGTATCTGTGTAGCCCACAGCTGTCCTGGAATGAGCATTTGGCCTCCTGCCATGAAAAGGATGTGCTAGAAAGCAAAGTGTGTGCCTGTGGTCTGCTTGTCATCTTGGGGAGACAAGATTGGGATTTTCTTCTGAGAACCACTCTTTGGCACCCTGTGAAGTGGTCAGAAGAGCTCCCTCATGATCTGAGGAACTCCTCACTCCTGTTGCTGCAGAATTAGCCAAATTATCTTTTGAACAGTAATTTTCTTTGTTGCTGTTCCTCACTCTTGCTGCTGCTCTGAAATGTTTACAGTCAAAAGAGTGCTGGGCTCCACTCCCAGGCTAAAACTTCAACAGAAATACCAGAGGGAACCTGGGTCCCTGGAGTTGCTGCMGTAAATGTCCAAGCATTTCTTTCATTACTGAACCTTGGGTTAGCCTATATTGATTTTAAAGATGGTCCTTAGTGAGCAGAAGAGTCTCCATGTGGCTGTTCCCAGAGCAGGAACAGGGTGAGTTGTGGGGTGTAACACATCAGTGAGTCTGTCAAGAGCTGCTTGTGAACTGGGGAGCGGAGAGTTCTTCTTCCAAAGGACATTTCAGAGATTTCAGCTTGGTGAAGAGGAGGTGGGGGGAGGATTCCTGCCTGTAAACCTGCTGGGGAAGGTAGAAGCCTTGGAGGACAGCTGTCTGTTTGCGGTCAGGACAGACGCGTTTGATCTCAGGAAAATGTGGTCTTGCAACTCAGCCTGACAGAGAGAGGAGAGCTTCTCTTAGAGAAGAGAAAATTGGGAGCAGCTTTTAGGAGCTGTGGTGGAGGATGAGGGATTTCAGATTAAGTTGATGAATGAGGTAATGTTACATAGCTGCCCGCAGCAGCCCAGGATTTCTTTGCTATCATGATAATTAGCACATCTTGTGAGCTCACTAATCGTTCCTGAATAGGACTCTTAGGAAGCTTCTTCAGAATAGTTCCTGCAGCAGAGTTAATTCCACATTAGCCCTCCAGCAGTTGTGCCCCTCGGGGCAAATCCCAGTCAGCTCTGCTAGGCTTTGCATTTAGTCCCTTCTGGTTACATCCCACATTCTCTTTCCTGCCTTTATTGTCACYAGCAGAGCCTCCCTCCAGTCCCATCAGAGCCGTGGTCACTGCTGGTGCTATTCTCGGCTCGGATTTGCATGTAGCATTCCGGRTTGCACAGATTTGTGTGCCTGTGTTGGCATTTTATTGTGGTTTTATTCCACTGCAGTTCCTGCCTGACTTGTTATGTGCTTTCCTCTGCAGTCCTCGAACACAGCTTTTTAAGTCATCTTCTGTTGACTCTTTCCTGCATATATTTATCTCTCTGTTTTTTATTTTAAATATACATATAGATACAGAGATATAAATAGCCTCTCTTTTTAACCTCTCTACATTTCCTTTGGCTATTTACCAGTGTTAAGTTACATCGCTTCATTATCTCTAATTTAAACTACAGGGCATTTGCTGCCTCTTTCTAATCCTTGATGAAGGCATTAGAAATATTTGATGTTCCTCAGACCCTTGTGGTACTCGGGAGATGTTGTGCACTCTGTTTGGTGYGGTATAGATTGATTTCTCAGTGATCTGTTTCCAGCCATTCGATTGAGCTGTTAGCTCATATCAGCATCCTGAACTGCAGTGACTTCAGTTCTGTCAGCATGTTTGAGTGCATGCTTGGTTACCTTTTTAGGTGTTTGGATGTGCCCTCTCGCCTCCCACCTGCAAGTGATTAAAGTTCACTTCAGTTTAAAGAACTCTCAGTGATCCAGTTAGTCTGGCAACATCCCTGCCTTATTGCCTTGTTTAGGTAAAACATTATAAAAATTGTTCCTGCCTGACTTCCTGTGTTTCCCTGAGAGCCTTCCAAAATTATTCAGCTAAAACAGGATGACTGACAATGTGAGAAACACAAGGTTGACAAGGCTAAGACAAAGCTGCGATCCTCTCTTCTCCCCCCGAAGAATGCCAGTTGGAGGTGCTCTTTCCGTTCCCTGTGGTAGTCCGGGCTTGTAACTCTGTGCTTGCTGTTTCCTGGTTCCCTCCTTTGCATCTGCCTGGGCTAAACATCCTGCTGAGAAACCCCTTGGGTCTTTTTGAGATCTGGTAGAAACATCTCTGCAGAGTGTTTCCTAATGGGGTTCTCTGTGTTGTGTTTCAGAACGAACTGGACAAGGTGAAGGCCCAGCTCTCCTTGAAAGGTGAGTTCCCGCTGCCTGCAGGGGATCAGCAGCCCACARTCAGCAGGTCCTGAGCTCTACCTGTGCCAGGGGGCTTGCCCAGGTTTGAGGAACCCTGGTGCAGAGACCACCCTGCTCCAAAGCCGAGGGCATGGTTCAGGCTGCAAACTGTTTTTCTGGAGCGACTTCTTCAGAGCTTTTTCTGAGGCGAGAACACCTAAAGCTGTGCAAACCTTGTATGACAGAACCTGAGTCCACAGCCTGGTCCAGCTCTGCTGTAACCTAGGAGTTCGCTGCATTTTTAGACAAACAGATGCAACTTTTTTGCCTCCTTCCTAATCACAAGCTTAGGGAATTGCAGCACGGCTCTATCCAGGCTTGAAAGCAAAACCCTTGGTTTGCTCACTGGGAAACTCACAGCTGCATATGGCAAAGGCTCATTCCCTCCAGCAGATGAGAGGGTGAACGTAGTGTCCAAAAGCAGCAGTGGGAATTYGGATTTGTTTGGCTGTTGCAGTGCCACATGTGTTGCGTGAAGAGCAGACGGAGTTCAGTGTGTGCGCACTTCCATCTTCCCATCTTTAATTTTAGAGGATGTTTGAGGGAGGCAGGAAAAGCAAAAGCCCTGGAGACTTGTCGATGGGTTTTAAGCATCGTCTGTAGGCAGCCTGTCATCAGAACATGAGTCATGAGCAGCAAAAGGAAAATGTCAGTCTAAGTGACAGAAATCCTAAAACATGCTCGCAGAAGGGGAAAAAAAATGTTTAAAGAATGCTGGGGGCTCACCCACGCCCTGAGAGTTGTCTTTCCTCTGCGTTCCCTGCATGCACGAGACAGACATGAATAGCCAGTAGATTGAGGATTCGGTCCTTAGCCTGAGAGCAGAATTGGATGGTCTGCACGTCTCTATTCTGAGGCCTGTTCTCCTGCCAGCTTGGTTGAGTTTAGTGACTTGGTAGAGAGCCAGATCTTCTGGGGAAGGTGGCTGGGATTCTGCTAGGATATTATCCAAGAAAAACTGCTTGAAGGCCTGCTAATCTTCTCGGCTTCTGGTGAGTAGAGGTTGGATTTGACATTCCCTGTCCCATTCTCTTTTCATATTGGAAATGCGAAGCTCCTTCCCACCTTCTGCCTCCTTTGCTGTGGGTACTCTGCTCTCTGCTGGTTCCTGTGTATAAGTTCTCCATGTGAAGCTGTGCTCTGCTCTGCTCTGTGCGCTGCAGAGGAGCTGTGGAGCTGCCAGGCTCTGATCAGCCTGCAAATGGCTCGAGAGGTGCCGAGCTCTGAGCAGACCCAGCAGGCTCTGTGGGAGGCACTCTGAATGAGCTGAAAATTCATTCCTGCAGCACTGAGGGGTTTGATTCTTGCCATCTGCCTCTGGGCAGCTGGGAACGGAGGAGGGGGAAGCCCTAACTCTTTTGGTGGGTGTGGAGTCCCTGTAAATGCAAAGGAGCGTCTCCAGGCGCTGTCTGTGGTGAAAGGGTTATTCAGATCAATGGAGAAGCCACCCGCGTGCTTCTGCTGGAACATGTTCCTCTCTTGTACCTTGGTCCCACATGGCTCCTTTACTCCCTGACTGAACAGTGAAACTTCACTGCAGGTCATGCTTCCACAGGATGTGGAGGCAGAATTTGAAATGGATGGCTTGCGAGGAGACCAAGCATTTTAGAAAGGCACTTTGGCTCTCCACTATTGCCAGGCTCAAGCCACAAGTGATTTTAGCAAAGACTGAAGATGCTGAGCTGAAAATTWTACCCTGCCCTCAGCAGGATTAGGTGGAGGGCTTCGTGCTTTCCCTCAATTCCCAACTGCTTTGAGCTTCTCAGAGATGCTGTCTGTTCCCTGCCTCGGTCAGGCCTCTCCTGATGGTGATTGTTGCTTTCCGAGCTGTTCTTCCCTTGTTTCCACAAAACAAATTGAAATCTGGGGGKGCTTTCCCCCACCTTCTCTCTGCTGGTCAGAGGCATGTGCTTTGCTCCTGGATTCCCTGGGGGAGGAACAGCAGGACTCTAAGGTTTTGTGACCTGCAAAAGGTGGGCACTTGGGGAATCTGCTTAAGCTGTCATGTGTCCTGCAGAGTCCCCAGTGTCACTGTCCTGTCCTTTGATGTGGGTGCTGTGGTTGATGAGGTACATGGAGCCACTTGGTGGACCACTGCATACAGCTGCCCAGTGGCCCCCAAAGGGGTTCCTGAAACACAAGGTTCTATGTGGAGAGCATGGGCTCAAAGCTCTATTCTCCAGCTCTGTGACAGCTTGGTGTAACTCGAGAGGAATGATTTCCCTTTGCAAGCCTGGCTTTGAGAAAACGCAAGAGTTAAGATACATCATCTTAATGCTAGCAGGGCTGGCACTGGAAAGCTATTAAAGGGATTTTTTTATCTTTAGTAAAGAAATCTTGAAGCCTGCTGGCACTGAGAGAAGCAATTGCTCAGTACAGACCCTGGTGCAGACAGCACTTAGAGAAATGGCTCTCTCCAGGAATGGCCAAATCCTGGCAGCYTGGAGCTGAGCCTGCAAGCTGTCTGTGTGCTCCTGCCACTGTGGTGCAGCTGGAGTCTGGGTTACCAGGCCATGACCTTTTTCTTTCTTCTTTTCTTTTCCAGAGAAAGAAAAGCGGGAATGCCAGGCTGTTGTGGACGGCCTGAGGGACACTCTGGATGTGCGCAATGCCACCATAGAGTCACTCCAGAAGGTGCTGGGAGAGACAGAGATGCTGTGCTCCTCTCTCAAGGTATGCTTTCTGTGCCCAGCAGGACTAACCATCATGAAGTCGGTGTTAGTTCTGTTGAAGATCTCTGCAGATCCTACTAATAAAGAGATTGTGATGTTGGGATTTTGGGTCTGGTGCCTGGGTTTTTATTTTGGTTTGATTAATTGAAGCAAGTGCTGTTGCTGGACTTGAGGTCCGGTTTGTGCTCTGCTCGTGGTGATTCAGAGGCATAAAAGCCTACAGGCCTGTGGTTTGTGTACAGGTGCTTAAGACAGAGGTGTCCCTGGTGGAAAAAAATGCCAGCCCAGCCTGAGGAATGTGGCTGAGCCCCACTAATGAAGTGGCAGTGCTGGTCATAAAGGTAGTAGCAGGAACCTAGTGTGGGATCTAGCCTCAGTGCCCCATTGCTGAAACACTGGCTCCCTGAGGTAGAATGTTCTTCTGAAATGGGTTTAGGCCAGGCGGGATTCAAGGAAAATTAGTTTTTTACTTTGATTGGGGGAGAAATCAAACTGAAAAATATGGAGGGGGAGTTGCAGGCTTCAGYTGAGTGGGATCTGATCCAGCTAACTCTCCTGTCTCTGTTCTGTTGCCAGGGCTTTGCCTCAGTTAGGTTAGTAACGCTGTGAAGTCCAGGGATCAAATATTCCTGTTGTGTTTCAGTGTGCAGTGACTCAGTGTGTAGTCACGTACTGTGCATAAACAGCAAGAGGAAGGGGGTAAGAGCAGGAGCAGCTTTGTTGGGATGTCTTGGAGCAGCTTTGCCTTGGCACTGGGCTGGGCAATCTGTGCCGTGTGAAGGTGATGTGCCTGTCTCAAGGAGGTGGGGTGCAGACAGGTGAGGTTGTAAGCTGCAGACTGAAAGGTGGGATAGGGGTCTGTTGTGCTTCCCAGGCTCTCTGACCCAGTATCCTAAACTGCATCATGTTCTTGACCTGCAAGGCCAAGTGACCAGAGAGAGCTTGTAGATGTGTTGTGGTGCTGTCTGGCTATGTGCCACCTGCAGCTGGGCTCTTCTGGGAGGAAGCATCCGGGAGGTCTACCTGACACTAGGACAGATAGAGTCAGGAATTAATGCCAGGCAGGCCTCTCTGTGAGCCAGCACCATTATTTTTSCCCAACCATGGGATTATATCCAGTCTGCTTGCATGTAAAGGCAGCCTGGGTCTTGGCCATGCTGTAGATGCTGATGTGATCCTGGATAGATCAGTGGTGGGATACTTCTGATGCCCTCTACTCCAGCAAAAATAATTGTGACAGTGGAAGCTGATACTTGCTGCTCAACTCAGCATCTCAGTGCTTGGTTGACACCTCTGGAGGAGGCTCTGTGCTTATCTTCCCTGTTGCAAAACCCTCTCCGTATGCTTAAGTCCCTTTAATGAAAGCTGGGCAGGGCAGAAGGATTAGGGACCCTCTTTTCTGTGGTGTACAGGGTTTCCCAGCTGAATGCCAAGCACTGTCCTAAACTGCATCATTMAAGATTAAAGCACTCAACTTGTGCAGTGAAAATACAGGCTTAACTCGCTGTGACGCAGGTTAAGGCTGCGAGCCAGTCCTGTCTTCTGCTGGCACTGTCAGCTGCTGCTGAACCTCTGGGTGAGACTTTGCTGCTGTTTCAGGCTGGCTGAAGCAGGGGACTCGGCTCTGACTGGGCACAAAACACTGCTGTGGGAATCTGAAGTGCTGAGAGTTCTGGTTAGGAAAAAGCCAAAGGCAGGCTTCRGTTAAGCTAGGGTGACACATGAGCCTGCAACAGTGTACCCCCTCAACTTCCCAGTGGTTTTACAGCTATTTGCTTTCTGTGGCAGGAAGTGGATAAAATCCTTCAACTTCTGTGTGGGAAGGAGCTTTTCAATGCAATGGTCTCTTGCCAGGCCTCTTCCTGGAATCAGCACTGTGCTGAAACCAGAGCCTTTCAAAGTTGTGCAAGGTGCCCAGGCGCACACAAACCTAGACAGCTTAGATGCATCAGAATGGTGCTAATTCAGCTYTCCCTGTCCTCTGCCACACTGCAGATGTGTGCTTTTCCAGCTCAGCTGAGGCTTTTTTTTACTGCTGGAGAGGCGATGGCTGTAATGGGCTTGAAGCAGGTGAGAGAAGTGCCCAGGTGGGTGTCTGGTTTGGCTGAGGTCTCCCAGAAGAGACCCACTCATTCCTATTTATGCTTTAAGGAGCTAATGGCAAGGAGAATTGGAGGGTGAAGAAATCACCTATGCACAGAAGGGAAGACAATAGCAAGGCTTGCTTGCCGTGGACTCCTTTGCTTTTGGAAAACAAATTGTCACTTGTGCATACAGGGCATTGTGCAGCCTTCCAGTGCTYCCAGCAGAGAGGGGCTATGACATGATTTGAGCTCCAGCCTCACCTTGTGCTTAGCAMAGAGACCCTGCTGGTGGTGAGCAGAGCTGGGGGTACAGTGGGAGGGAGATCAGCTCTCCATAATCSCGGGCTGCCGAGGTGGTGATAGCATTTAGAGCAAACGGATGCTCCCTGCTGCCCGCAGYGCGCATAAGCCAGGATGTTTCTCCAACAATCCCCAGAGCTTTCCTAATGRTCTGTGTGCGCTTACTTCCCTGCAGAAGCAGATGAAATTCCTGGAGCAGCAGCAGGAGGATAACAGAAGTTCAAAGGAGGAGGCTCGCCGGCTGCGAAACAAGCTGAGAACCATGGAGCGGTGAGATCCGGGGCGCTCCCTGGGCCTTGCAAGCTGGGCTGCACACCTCTGCCCTTTTTGGGCAGGGCAGGAGGGGTCCTGCTGGGCCTGCTGCAACACCCATCTCCATGTGCTGGATCACCTTACCTATAAGGTTGGAAACAGCTGCATTAGCTGCCCTTGCCTGCTGGCACTCTTGCTCCTGCTGTTTCTAGACAGCTGCTCTCATTAAAGAACAGTAAGGCAGGGTATTGGCCTCATCTCTAGTGCACTGAGCATGGCTCTGTGCCATTGCTGTTATCAAAGGATGCTGGGGCACAATGCCAGCCCAGGAACACAGTCAGCCACAGGGCTATAGGGACCAAGARCTGGGCATCAGCTCCATGTGCAGTGTGTGTACAGCTGCCCCTTCTGTTGTCCAAGTAGTGCTGCTTTTCCCCAGTGAAATGTCCTGCTTGGGGTGAGGCAGCTGTGTCTCTTCTCCYGTGACACCCAGAGTGCCTGCAGCAGGAGCTCAGGCTGCACCACCCCCTTGAGAGGGAAGCAGGGCTTTTGTCTCTTTCCCAGGTCTGTTTGTGACTCATGAGCTGAGGGTAGGTTTTTGTTTGTGGTTTTGTTTTTTTTTTTGTGCAGGATAGAGCTGTTGCTTCAGAGCCAGCGCCCCGAAGTGGAGGAGATGATCAGAGAGATGGGAGTTGGGCAGGCAGCGGTGGAGCAGCTTGCGATCTACTGTGTCTCCCTGAAAAAGTAGGTGCTGCAGGCTTGGCACAGCTGGCTGCTGCTGTCCTGGGGGTGCCCAGGGAGAACCCTCTGCTGAGCACCAACAGGCACACGGGCCTTGCGGGGCTCTCACCGCCTCTTTGGGCTTCCACTGGGTTTTGACTGACACATCCTGGGGACCTACTTTGGAGCCTGTCACACTGAACTGTTCCTCTTGTCACTGTAGTGACATGTGTGTCACCATGGGAACTGTCTCCAGAGTTGTCAGTGCACCTATGAAGTGATGATGATTATTCCCTCCGCTTTCCTCTCACGCCCGGGGGAAAAGCGAGCGGATGAGGAGCTCTGGCTTGTGCCCTCTGCAGCACTGCACTGTGCAGCTGTGGCCTCTGGCATGCTCTGGCAAAGCAAGCCTGCACTGCTGTCCTCACCTACCTGGATATCCATCTGGTCCTGCTGGGAAAAAACACATCTTTTTTTGTGTCTGTTCTGATGGCAGCTGAATAACTGCAGCTTTGGTACAAAGCTATAATGAGGCAAGTGTCCCTGTGGTGTAATTTGGAATGAATGTGCATGGCCAGTAGTGTGAAGTCTCTGAAAAGTCACTTAAAGCAAAGTCCCCTGTTTGCTGCCAGCATGGAGGCTGTGCTCTGTTGTCTGTCTTTTTCACTGGCAATTGAAATGTCTCTGGCTCTGGTTCCCTGTTTGCTGGTGGAATCAGGCATGGTATCCCATGAAGGTTTTTTCTTCCCCATGGTGTAGTGGAATGTGTGACACAGTGTTGGTACACTCGTCTCTTTTCCTTAAAGGGCTTTGTGTCTCCTGGGTTATCTCTGGTGGCTCTGCAGTCCAGAGCTTCAATTTAAGGGTCTTGTCTTGTTTCTGAGAAGTTCTGGTTCAACTTTCTTACAAACAGCGTGACTCTTTGGGTCTCTTTGCAGGGAATAYGAGAATTTAAAGGAGGCTAGGAAGATCTCTGGTGACATGACAGAGAAGCTGAAGAAGGAGCTGTTTTCTGTCAATAATAAGGTAAAGKGAGAGTGAGTTGCCAGGGTGACATCTGATCTGTAGATCCCTGTCCATAACTGCCTCTGCAGTGACCCCCTCCCACTCTGATCAATACGGGTGTGTGGAAGGGTCCAGGTGGGGTTTCTGGGTCAGGATGTGACACAGTGAGCACACAGCTTGTGGGCTGTTGTCAGGAGGGCGGGTGTTTGGGGACAGTGCTGGGGCAGCATGTGCAGAGCCAGCCAGAGTTTGGCAGGGAGCCTGTGCTGGAAGCAGCACACAGGTGCCCCACTGCTCCCACTGGCTTCTGGAAGTAGCAATTCCTTCATCTGGCCACACCGCTGAGCACTCAGCTGCCAGCCTCTCCTGCTGCAGAACTGGCCCTTAAGGAAGATAGGAAAGGGTTTGTAGCCAGCAGCAGCTGRACAGGGCTTAGCCCTGGCTTGGCACAACCCAGCCTTGTGCCTTCAGCCAGCTGAACTGGGCCAGGGCTTCCACATYGTGCTGTGCCCAGGCAGGAGAGGTTCCAAAGCACAGAGAGGACACGCAGGTGGCCCTGCAGAGAGCCTCCCTGGGCTGGTCCCAGGCTGGTGCAGAGCTTGAGGATGTTGACATGCCTCTGCTGCTGTGCTCCCTCTGCTCCAGGCCTGGCTGGGGTCTGTTAGCTCAGGTCAGGCAGGACTCTCTTTATTCTGGTATCACATCCCTCTGACAGGCATGTGTGTGTAGCCTCACTCCCCAAGGCACAGGTGTTCCCTGGGGCATCCCTGTGTCTAAGCCGACAAAGTGAGAARCTGTGGGTGGATTTGTCCTACTTTTGTTACTCAGCCATAGCTGTTGTCCCCTCAAGTGGAGAGAGAGTTCTTCAGGTTGCTGTGCTGTGCTCCCCAGAGCAGTTAACCCTTACACRAAGTGCTGTTGCTGGAGCTGGGCTGCTCCTGGCTGAGTCAGAGCCACGCTGTGATGGCCAGCATGGGTCAGGAGGATGCGAGTCAGTGCGCAGGGGGCTCAAGGCTTGGCTGACAGAGAGCTGACTTTTACCCACAGKCCGTGGGCTGGCCCAGACTCCCGGACCCACAAAAGTCTCTGATGTGGTAGTAATCCACTTCCTGACTCCTGCTCCTGGCATGCTTCCCTGTTGAATCAAGCTTGTCCTTGTGCCAGCACAGCCATCCTCCAGCCTGTGGTTTGTAATTCCTGTGCTCCGCTRTGTCCGAGGTCCTGCAGGAATTCAGAACAGAGCCACCAAGTGTTAGACCAGGGAAAAGCTGTTGCTGTCAGGCGTAAATGSTGGGTACATGCTGGGCAAGCAGCCCTGGAGATCCCTCTGCAGGCAGCTTGTGGAATTGGGTAGGGATCGGATTGTTCTGATACAGGAGAGATTGGTCAGGCTGACACAGGAAAATTGAGCTCTTAAACGCGGGAAATGGCATGTGGTGCAGAGCCCACTGCTCTTACAGGGCTCTGCAGTTCCCTTTATCCAGGTGTTTTAACCCATACTCTGTTGTGTTCTGCAGCTGCAGAAAACTACATCAGAATTGGAGAAGACCAAGGAGGAGTTAAAAAGCACACAGAAAGATCTGAAGAATGCAGACAAAGAGATCTTGGTGAGAATATCATTCCTGATGGCCAGCTGCCAGTTACTGCAGACTGGTCTGCAGCTGCAAAGCCAGGAGTTACGCTGGCTTTTGCTCAGTGACTAAGTTTTCCCAGCCTACCTCTGAGCTCCACTGATGCTGATTTATGGAACAGAGGCAAAGTATCTACTACAAAATCTTTCCTTATCTCACTGTCTGCTTTTCCTTTTCCCTCCAGAGTTTGAAGAAGAAAATAGACATCCTGCAGGATACTCTGAAGGTCCCATCTGTAACCAGGGAAACACTCAGTCGGATAGTCTTTGAAAGGTTAGTGAGCTGCATCCAGGCCAGGGATGTAGGTAACGGTTAAACTGTCAGCTCTTGCTTTGGACCTATCTGAGAAAGCAGAGATGTGTTAGTCTGGCAGGTGTTACAGAAGTATGCCTGTTTTGTTCCTTGTATCCTTTTTCTTGTGGCTGACAAGATGATGTTTGGTTTACATGGAAAAAGTGTGTGTCTCTGAGGGTTTGGGTCAGGAGGGGGTAGAGAAATGGCCTGGAATTTGAAAAAATGTTTGTCACTGTGTCCTGCCAGGGAAATATCCCTAAAGCTGCTCTTCTCATTGCTTTAGAGTTGGCGTTCTGATGAGTGTGGTCCCGTGTATGGGGACCAGAGATCTTAGCCAGGCAGAGGAATCTAGCCTGAAAAATTACATCTGCTTTTATCCAGCTTTTCTTGAGGAGCCTGTACTGTTACCCCAGTAGAGCAAGCTGGGTGGTGYCCATAGAGCAGCAGTGTGCCAGTGTGATTTCTGGGTGCTGCTGTAATAGTGCTCAGCACCCACCATTTGAGGGGGAGCAGTAATTTGGGACATTGAATTTAAACTCTAGGGTTTAGATTGTCCTTTCTTTGATGTGTAAGCAAAACAGGGCTCTGTTCCTGGTCCCATTGCTCTCTGAGCACTCAGTATCACAGGGTGCAGCTCTGCCTTCCCCTGGGTGGCCTGCAGTGGCCCAGTGGCTGATGCTTTTCTTGGCCTTGCAGCCCTGCTCCTGTGGAACTGCAGCATCCAAAGCTCCACCGCCCGGCCGACAGYGATGAGATCGATCTAGATGCTACTTTTGATGTGGACACCCCTGAACACAGGCCCTGCACATCTCCTATTGGCACTCCAAAAAGGCAGAAGCTGGATAAAAAGCCGTGAGTTTTCCCTCCTCTTTCTGCTTCTAAAGGAGATCAAAGTCTTTCTGCTTTGGAAGTTGCTGTGTGAGATCAGATAGCTCTCCAGCTGCCTGATGGCGTGCTGCAAGCTTTGTCGTCATTTACTTGGCCTTGTCTGTCCTTGCCAGCTTCACTTGAACAATAAATCTCTGCTGATTTGCTCCTTGGGCTCCTTACAGGCCTCCCGTGGTAAATCTGGAGAAGAAAGTTCTGAAGGAAACAGTGGAGGTAAAAGGACTAATCTTGATTTTTCTGTGTCGCCTTTTTGATTCTGCTGTTAATAAGCCTGGGATAAAGAATCTATTTTCTCTATTGTGGCTGTAGACYRGCCCAKCTSTATAGATYYACAGTGTCGTTCAAAGTGCTTTCCYTGATGGTCTCCTAGAAACACTTGCTGCCTCAAGCCTCCTGGAACTGGGCAGGAGAGGGAGGGTGGGGACCCACGTGCTTTTTGCTGGTGATTTTGCCCCAGATGTGCTTTACAAACACCACCTGGAGCTGACCACAAGGGCTGTGGGTCAGCTGAGGTGGCTGTTCTTCCAGCCTTGCTGGGGGCAGTGTCCTGCCTCTTGGGCACTGTTCCATATGAGCCCCAGTGGGAGGTTGGAGCTGCCGGTTTTCAACCTGACATGTGGTATGGCAGAAACCATTATCCTAAATAGCTGTGTTATTAGAGCTGCCTGCATGTGGACTCCATTCAGCAGATTGTGCTGGTTAATGGGCTTTGCTTGTTATTTTGTGGGACAGAACTGGGCAGATGATCTGGAAGACGATGCTCTTAAAGGATTCTTGCCAGCATTCATCAGGAACTCTGTTCTTTCCAAGAAGCCATCTTTGGGCAGTTCGCTGGGTCGCCACAGGAACATGGGTGCTGTAAGTATGACTGTCCAGTTGGTGAGTGTGTCCAGGGCTGGCACTGCCACCTCTGTCCTGAAGTGACCCTGCAAGAGGAAGCRAATGAGGCTTTTACCTTGCCACATWCAGTGTGTGGAAAATAAATCTCAGAGCACAACCTGGCTACTTCCCAGTCCTGCAGAGCTCCAGGGATGACAGATGCTCATTCCCTTCCTGGCAGCAGATTAAGTGGCTCTCAGTATCCTATTTCTCCACCTCCTTGGAGCTTAGGGTGTTCTCCTTGTATTCCTCAGTCCCAGTGACAAAATCCTAAGCCTTGCTCAGYTTGTCTTAAGAAGTGCCCAAGATTCACAAACTGTATTAATACCCATGGGTCTGTCTTTTTACTGAGTGTTTCCAAGTGCCTTTGACCTCTTTCCAGAACCTGGAAAGTAATCTGCAAGATTCCCCCTTCCCCATTACCATCATGAGGAGAGTGAGCCAGGGCTCTGTGCTGCTGCTCCAGGCTCATTTGTTTCTCTCTCCTAGGTGAGGACAGGGTACGATGGCATGGGAGGCAGGACGAAGTTCATACAACCAGTATCCTTTCTTATGTGGCAGTACTGATGCTYTGGGCACCTCATTTCTCTTCTTCCTCTTTGGTCTCAGTGAAAAAAATATGGGCTTGGGATCCTTATGGAATGATCTGATTTCTCTGAACAAATYTGAGCTCAGCAAAGGCATCAAGGACCTGAACTTGCTGAGGGCACTTGTGGCTGGTTCAGAGGAGCACATCAGCTAGACATCAGTGCAACTTGCAGGGAGCGCCTGTGCCCTTGAGATCTTAGAGCAGCAGTGTAGCACAGTCTCTTCCTGGCTGTGTGCCTGCCAGCCCATGCAGCTGGAGCCCTCATTCCTGTGGGATGCTGCTGCTCTGCTGTGGTGAGAAGGGGCTGGGCTGAGCTCACCCCRTGGGTGTGGAGCTGCTCCTGCTTTGGGATTGCTGTGCCGTGGGAGGCTGCATGCTCTGGCTGCTCTGCCTTCACYTGCAGTGTCCTGGCTCAAGAGGCCTTGCAAAATGCTGTTTTATGTGCAAGGGRATAGCATAGAATYGTTAAGATTGGAAAAGAGCTCTAAGATTGGAGTCCAGCCATTARCCCAGCATAGCCRAGCCCACCACTAACCCWTGGCCCTAACTACCACATCTGCGTGTTTTCTGAACACTTCTRAGGACTTCCACCACTTCCCTGGGTAGCCTGTTGCAATGCTTGACCACCTGTTTGGTGAAGACGTRTTTCCTGRTATCCARTCCAAACCTTCACTGAAGTGGGAGATGTTCCCTGACTTGTGGTACAGGAGTGTGTGCAAGCTCTGCTGCTGTGAGAAGGTATCAAAGCCCATCCTGTTCTGCAGAGAGTTTTTTCTCTAGTGCAGATGTATGACTGGGTCTCAGGTTTATAGTTCAGGCTGGACYGCAGCAGTGTTGGATCACCTGTGTTCCCAGGACACTGATCTGTGCTTTCCTTGACGCTTTTACCACCAGACAAACCTGGCGGAAATCCGTCCGTTAGCAGTGAGGAGCAAGAAGAAGGTCTCCAGACCAGCTGCATCTTCCTCCAGCAGCAGCCAGGCCAGAATGGACACTTTCCTGCAGTGAGAGCCCCAGACTTCCTGGGAGAGGCTTGGARGAGGCTGCAGGGCAGAGCACACTTGCCTAGAGCCTGGCATGATGCAATGTGCAGCCATCGCTGCCTGGGGTACTGTTTGCAAAGCACTGATGCTGCCTTGTGGGTGAGATGAGCTGCCCTGTGGAGAATCCTGCCYTTGCAGCAAGGCAACAGGAGACCAAACCTCTGGCTAATGCCTGGACTGAGTTATCCTCCTTGTTTTGCCACTCCTTCCTCCCTTTTTCATGGAGAAATAGTAAGGTTTTCTTGCCTTCTGGCCTCCTCAGAGCCCTGCAATCGCCKCTGCTTTGGGGTCTCTGACACCAGGTGGAACTGCACTTCTGAAATGCAGCCACAAGCAGCAGGTGTGGGAAGGGTGTCTGGGATGTCAGTATGGAGAACAGCAGGGAGAAGGGACCTGGACCAGCTCCATGCCTGGTATAAGTAGTTCCAAGAAAGTTTACTAGAGGAAGAAGTGTGTAGAGCTACCTGTGTGGCTGTAGAGTGTCTGAATATTCATCATCAAACACCTTCCCTCAGCCACAGATGTRGGAGGCTGGGGAGACCCACAGGTGGGCCTGAGGGCTCTGTTGCCCTGCCCTTTTTTGGGCCATGAAGTCCACAGTGGTCTTGCAGGCTTGGCACTGGAACTTCTGTTTGGGGAGGTAAGTATTGGGGTGACCCCTGCTCCACCCAGAAGCAGAGATAGGTGTGCTGCTGTGACCTCTGTGCTCGGCAAGCGTTGATGTAAAACTGGTTTGCGGAGTTGTATTTTTAATAAGATTGCAGAGTATTTTTGTTATTTTGTAACTCTTCTGCCTTGTGATTAGAGGCTTTGGAAKGGGCTGGAGAAGTTCTGAAGAATGGATCCCTTCAGAGAAGGGGGACACTGAGGGGCTGAGCATGTCTGAGATTCTTCAGCTTGGAGCCCTGGAACAGGAGATCCACATCTGAAACAGGGCTGTCCAAGCTGCGAGGAACAGATGTGAGGCACCTAATAAASCACTCTACTGTACAAATCTGACATTTCCTATTTCCAGATGCTTCAGGCTGGATTCTGTAGTACCTGGACTGGCTAAAAATATGTTTTTAGGGAATAAAATACACTGTTGTGCACACTTGTTAACACAGCTGCCTTCTGAGCATTTTCCATCCTATTGCAGCTCAGGGTGAAGAAGGTCTTAGCTTGGATGCTGAATGTAGAGTGATGGATGTGCTCAACGCTTCAGCAACCTTTGGGGTGCCAGCCCTTGGGAGACAGGCCTCTTGTGCAGGGAAGGGCTGTGGTGTGGTGAAGCCATGGGGAAAGGGATGTCCATGTCCAGGGAAGTGAACAAGGCAAATCCCTGCAGAACAGGAGCTGTGTCTCATCTGCATTACCTGAGGCTGACTGCAGGATGAAGTGAAATGGGGGGAGAGTTTGGAGGAGCTGGAGAGGGTTCAGAGAACTGGAAAAAAAGGCTTGGGGGAAAGGGCGGGGGGACTCAAGCAGAGTAAATTTTGCAGAGGAGAAGCCTGGCAGAGGGTCTGCAAAGAGCTGGCTGCGTGCAGTCTTTGTCCCTTGGAGGTAGGTACCTAGTGTATGTGAAATGTGAGACTTGCTCTGGATCTCTGCAGTTCAGGAAGAACCTGTTGAGAAGACAGCAGTGAAGGTTTGGGTACGTGGCTGGTGGGGGACGTGGGCTTCCATGCTGGGCTGCTGGAGGGGCGGTGCTGTGTCTGTCCATAAAGGAAGAGCAGATCCTGCAGTGGTGGGGTTGAGATGGGTTTTTGGGGCTGTGTTTTCGTATGATGGCAAGTTTAAGCTGAGGTTTGAGTACCTTGGCTGAACACCACCTGCACCAGCACTGCTGCTGCTGCTGCTCCAACCTCTGCTGGGTTTAAGGTGCRTGTTTTTTAGTCTCTTGGGTTTGGGGGACTCACCACTTCAGGAAAAAATCCAATCGAAACAAGGTTTTTTTGTGTGTGTTTTGGCCCCTGCTCAGTCCTGGCCCCTTTCATCTACTCCTGCACTCTTACTTTGAATGGACTTGTTGCTTCTGGGTTGTTTCTGATGTATTTTTGTTCTGGTTTGTTGCACGTTTGKTGCCCCTTCCCAGAACTGAAGCTGTTTAGTTCTCTTATTTCAGTGCTTTCAGTTCCTCCACAGCATTCTTCGTCCTGTCTTACACCATTTGCACCCCCACCTGCTCCCCGGGGGAGAGCGGTGACCTCTAGTGCCGGCATCCCCTTCCCTGGGCTGGAGGATGCAGGGAAGGGACTGAGTTCCCTTTTTCCTGGGGCATATTTTAGCSGGTTTCTATTTCGGTGCGCTCCGAGGTGAGGCTGAACCCAGTTTCACATTTATTTTAGGATTTAGCGCGTGTGTGTTGACTCACAGCCCATAAAAAGCAGCCGCCAGCACTGGCCGGGCTGTGCTGGATCTCGGCTCCGGCGGAGCTGGCGCTGCCGGGGACACAGCTCGGTCCCCGCTGGGGTCCCCCGAGGGGGCGTCCGGGCCGCAGGAGCCGCAGGGTGGCAGCAGGGGACTGGCGATGGCAGCGCGTCCCTCCGCCCACGGCTGCGGCCACCCTTAATTACCGCCCCTCATTAACGGCAGGGGGCGCTGGGAGCCCCCGCTGCTCTCTGACGCCATGGGCAGCGTCTGACCTCATACGGACAGAGCGTGACCATTGGCCGAGCGCGGTGTGACCTCATGTCAAGAGGGGTGATGGTTGGCTGAGCCTGGAGCTTAGGGACAGCATGTGAGCCYATTGTTTTGGCCCTGTGATGGCATAGAAGAGCACTGGTGGTCACTGGGTACACTCTGGTGGTTCTTGGCTGAGGCTCCATAGCCTCATCAGAGAGCCTGTGACCTCACAGGSAGGAGTGTGCTCATTGCCTGGCTGAGAGCGACTCCATAATCTCACAAGGTTGCGGGGTGATCATTGGACAGTAGCATGTGACATCATAGGGCTGCCTGTGACCTTACAGGGTGCGGTGCAATCATTGACCGGCATAGTGTGACATCACGAGACAGGGCATGACCTCACCAGGGTGTRAGATGCCCAGTGGCTGGCAGAGCGTGATGTGCTGGGACAGGGCCTGGCATCATGGAGGAGGCAGGTGCTCGCTGATTGTCAGGCTGTGACGTCCAGGARCAGCACATGACTTCATGGAGGAGGGGACACCTCATTGGTGGGTGGTGTGTGACATCCTGCAGCAGCCCGTGACCTCATGGGTGCGTGGGCGCTCATTGGCTGTCGGGTGTAACCTCATGCGGGACTGCGCGCCCATTGGCCGCCGGGACGTGACGTCACAGCAGACGGGTCGCTCATTGACGGCCAGCGCGGGAGCTCGCGTGGCGCCGCCTAGCGGGCGCGAGTGCTGGCGCTGCGCGGCGCCGATTGGCCGGCGGGCGGGG
>NW_026623319.1:1617583-1633705 GCF_030028575.1 Malurus melanocephalus
GCGGGGTCTGGCGCGGGCTGTGGGGAGTGCCAGGGCGCGGGGCACGGCTAGGTGAGGGTGCGGGCACAGGTGCTAGCGGGTGGTGGGTGCGGTGTGTGTGGGGGGCACGGGTGTGTGGGGGCATGCGGGCGGGAGGTGCAGGAGTGTCGGCTGCAGGGCTGRAAGGTGCCGGGGTGCGGCGTAGAGGTGTGCTGGGTACCGGTGTGATGGGTGCAGGGGTGTCTGGGGGACACGCGGGKAGGAGGTGCCGTGCTGTGCAGGTCTGTGGGGCACCTGCAGGCAAACACAGGCAGGTGAGACTGGAGTATGCACGGAGTGCGAGCCAAGGGGAGAGCCGGTGGAGGCTGTGGGGTCTGGGCAACAGGGAGAAGGCAGGTGAGGGAGGTGCAGCGAGGCTTAGGGACGTGATAGAGGCATCCGAGGCGGGTCACTGCTGTAGGGTGCAGCCCCAGAGGAGCTGGCATCTCCGGGACACTCGTGGGTGCTGGGGAGGGCAAGGGTGCGGTTTGGGGCTGGGTGTGGGAGAAGGATGAAGTGCCTTCAGGGAGGAGTGTAGTGTTTGTGGGGCAGGAGAAAACGGGGTGCTGCCCGATGGGCAGAGGTCCAGCAGTAAGGGGAGAGGGGTGAGGAGAAGGGAGGGATATGGTTCACAGTTCAGGGTGGGGGAGATGCTGCCTGGCAGCACATGGCTCAGGGCATTGGGGCATGTAGGCACCCCAAACGTGGCCACCCCAAATGTGACCACTCCCAAATGTGGCAACCCCAAGTGGAGCCAGCACCAAACAGGAAAGGTCGTTATGTAACAAGAGGGACGTGCAGCCCTGCCAGGAGTCATCGGTGCAAAACCTCGCAGGGAACCGCACCGAGCCATTCTCCTTCTGCCAGGCAGCGCCAGCTGGGTGGCAGATACTTCAGAAGGGGGTGTGGGATAAGGGATATTCCTTTTTGAAAAAAAAAAAAAAAAAAAAAAAAGCCAATCCCAAAACATCATTCTATCTGAAAAAATAAAGGCAAGGAGCAGAAAGTTACACAGAAGGATGCAGGGGACTTGGTGTGCAATTTGCCCTCAGCATGTGGCCGAGGCAGCAGCATTCCAGGCTCTCCACCTCGCCTGGGCAGTGATGAGCGCTGCTGGTCTTGCCAGTCATGTTGCTTCAAACAGGGAAAATCCAGGCAGGAGCCTGAGCAGGAGGCTGCAGTCTTGCCTGGCTGTGGGCTCTGTCTCACTGGGCTGCAATCGCTGCTCAGAGGYGGCACCATAACATCCAGCAGGATTCAGGGCAGCCAAGCTGCAGGCAGGCTTTGGTGTGTAAGATCTCTGTGAGCTTTCACACAGAGTGTGAAAAAAATACCTTTGAGAGAAATTGTGCTCGTTTTCCTTTCAATTTTTCTCAGTTTCCTTTGCTGGAGAGTCACAACCGCTTTGCTTTGGATTCTGCCAGCGAGAAGTTGTTCATAGCTTTTTGAACAATTTAAAATTAAATACCTGCGGGGCTGTTTAGACCACTGTAGCAAGAGGAGCTGAGGAAGCCGTGCAGGTCTGCTGTYGCTGTCCAATTTTGGCACTGCTCCCCAATTATTGCCTGGGGTCTGTGTTTGCTGTTGTGCAGGACTGGGGGTCCCAGGGGCTTTTAGGGTCCTGGAGCACATGGGRCTGATGGGTGTAGGAACACAGTCTGGCAGCACTGTCCATCCAAGGTCCTCTTCTGCCAGAAACACCCRGTTGTTTTTTTCTGGCCATGCTTCAGCCTTCGCACACTGAGCTGGTGCTCCTGCGCYTCTTGGGAAGCTGCTGCTGGGGAGCTGCCCTCCCTTACAATTAATTAATGCAATTAAAGAGGTGGGCCAAGCRGGGCTGTGCTGTGGAGCAGCGGTGGGTTGGGGAAGATACTGAGCTATGCCAGTGTTTAAAACCAGAGAGTGTGGGAGGGGTGTGGGGGGCTGAGATGACACTGAGGGATTTTAATTCAGGGTGGAAAAGTGGCAATGAAGGGAAATCAGGCCTCAAGAAAAGTGGTTTTTATGAAGTACAGGAGTGGGCACATAAGACAGACCATATGTTGTGAAAGGTTCAGCAGAGCACAGGATGTKCTGGCCAAGCAGCAAGTGTGCACTGCAAAAGGTGTTGCACCAGAAATCCCAAGTGACCAGCAAAAGTGAGTTTCTCTCAGTATTGGAGTATTTTTTTTCCACTCTGATTTAAATAACCTAAATCCACATGCAAGCCAGTGAAACTACAGTTATATGACTTTTCTGTGGTATTTTTCACAATTTGCTTTGTATTACTCAGAGAAATAGTCTGTATACCTAATAGGGGATGCCCTGGATTTTAGGGTCCCATATTTTAATCTATAGTAACAGTTTCTAAGGAACTGTGTATACACTATGAAGAGACTGCAGAGAGTAGAAACTRTCCCATAGAAGTAGCACCTTCTTACCAGGTTGCAACATCTACCACTCTTTATAAACTTTGATTTCCTGCTTGCATGCTTCAGGAAGGCACAAGGGAGTCAGAGGTTGGAGGGAAACTGGGCGCAGTGCTCATCCATGGAGCAGTTTGGTTCTGCCAGCAGATGCAGCTCTAGAAAAATCTAGCACGGCACAGGGTTGCATCAGGTAAGGTGTTTTCAGTGCAGACCTCACCCTGATGCAAGGTGCTGCTGGAATCTCACCTGAGGGGGGTGTGCCCRACTCGGGTACTCCAGCAAAGAGAGATTGAATTGGAGGAGGGAGGGAAGGGGTGCTCTTGGTTTGCCCAGACAAACAGAGCCTCTGTAGCCTGAAAGGAGGTGAAAAGCTGTAGTGTCATTAACCTGTAGGATCAAAGGAACCCAGATTGTTTGCGTATACATTTGGAGAGAAAGCTTTCCAGTGCCTCACTAGTCCTRGTCTGTTATTTCAGAGAGACCCTCTAAGCAGAAGGGACAAGCTCATTTCACTGTGCAGTTCGATGGATGGATGAAAAAGGYTTGGATGGCAGAGAAGGGATGATCCCAAGTTCAGAACTGTAGCTTGGGGCACAGTGCTTTAGATGGCTGGTTTTACTGGTAACCYGCAGACTTTATTGCTGCTTCTGATTGTATTTGTACCTGATTTATGCTGGATTCATTGAGGTTTTCGGTCTCTCTGCTGCTCAGCTGTGGAGCTTGTAAAAGGCTTTTTTTGACACCTGGATGCATGAGCTCAGGCTGAAGGATGGGAGAGGGCAAGAGGGGCAGTCTCCTGGGAATGAGGACAACTGGCCACAAATTCAGGGGCTGTCTGTGGGAGCAGAAGTGCTTTCGGCACCACTGTTTCTCTGGAACTGGGAGATGTACATTGCAAGCAGCCAGGCTGGCTGAAGGCTGCAAGGCTGGGAGGGAGCTTGCTSCCATGGCACACTGGCAGAGATTCCAGGACCTTTGTTTTTCACACTGTGGATCTTTCTTAAGCTTCAGGGTATTTCTTAAGCTTCAAGGTGGGCTTGCTRTGAACTGAAGGTCTTGAAGCGACCAAGAAGGAATATTTCCAGTACTGTATGATAGCACTTTTGGCATGGGCTGTTAGCACCCCCAGAGCCTGCTCTTGGCTTGGAACAATGGCAAGGCAAGTGCTGATCCTGTTTACCCTGCTGTACAGTCAKCATTGCTCTGTTTGGCAGGTKGTGGAGCTTGAAGTAAAAWATCTGGTGATGGGRAAGAGTATAATAGAAACAGAGCTGAARGAAAGAGTCCTTTAAATTAGAGAAACTTTGCACAAACCAGTGCACTTTGGATGCTCCCTTCTACCGTCTTAGTAGCTCTCTTGCGTGTGGTTGTTTTCTTGCTATAAGTACCATCACAATGAGAGGTAAGAAGTTTATATATAATCTAAAAAAAAAAGGAACTTTGCCCATTTCTTTTTAAATGGGCACTTTTCCCAGGCTTGCAGAAATGAGAAGTCAATGTCCATTTTCATATGACTGTGCTAGAAATAAAACCAGGCTGTGTGATGAGAAGTCAGGCTGYGATGGACTTGGGTGGACTCATGAGGACTCGTGCTCACCTGGAGAACTCAGAGAGCTGGCTCCATCCTCATTTCCATGCTCTGTTCTCCACGAGGGGTCTGAGCCCTGTACAGGAYGGGGCAGAGGCATCACCATCAGAGGCATTGCTAGGAATTTCCTTAAATATTAAAATAGGTTTTCCCTGGCTCAGACATGGACCAGCACTCTGGAAAAGCCTGCCATGCTTTTGCACTTATTGAGCATTAGCTTATTTGCTGCAAGACATTTGGAAGGTTAGGAGGGAGCTGAGGCTGGGTTTAAGTGAGGAGGGGAGGAACAGATATTCAATGTTTTGAGCTCATCAAACTTGTGTGAGCAAAATAAAAAGTGAACTGATTAAAAAATGGTGTACATGATGGATCAAGTCAAAATATTTGCAGTGTTAAATACCCCACAGGGCTTCAATTCATCTTCCCCCCCGCCATGATGGGCAGGCAATCTGGCTGTGACACAGTGCTTTGCGTACTTGTGATTGCTCTGACAGCAGCCATTAGGCCACTGAGCCCAGACGGCAYAATTCTGGGTGCTTAAGTAACTCCAAAACCTCTTCTGGGAATGTGCTCATCAATATTCACAGTGTTTGGCATCAATTATTAATGCCTTTATTTCCAAAACAAATACACAGATTTGCAATCTGCCTCACAGGTCGGGGTTTCTCACTGCTGGAACCAGCCTGGATGGTTCACTGTGGGTGTGGATCTTTACCTCATACTTTTGCTGGGCGAGGGGCTCCTGGAGATGTTCCTGCTGTGTCCACTTCCACTCAGAAAGGATGTAGAAGAATTTGTGAGGATTGATGTCCTTTGCTATGTTGGCTTGTGCTGGTTAAAAAGTTGGAGGAGTCCTTGGCTTCTTCTAGTACAATTTGAAGCTATGGCAGGGCCGCTTCCTTTGCACTGGAAATCTGAATGTTGATGATCAGCTTTCTAGTGGAACGTGTTCCTGCCTGTGGCCAGGGATTGGAACTGGATGATCTTCAGGTCCCTTCCAACCCAGAYCATTCTGATTCTTCTGCTGATGCTCAGGAATAGAGCTGCAGCTCAAGTGACCACATCCATTGGGGCTAGTGGGTCCTTCCATGTGGTTACTCATGTTGAGCTGGCTTCCATCTCTCCACTTCTGCTTCTCTAGCATGCGGGAATAAAGCTGTTTCTTTTCTCTGCTGTGTGATTCGAGCACATATTTGATGTTTCCCATCATGTTTCCAATTCAGTGCAAACAGATAGTCAGTGCGGTGGCATATTCCTACAGTTTATATGAGTTTGGGGAATACTTGATGTGCATCTGGACTGGCAGAACACCACAGCCTGCCTGCCACACAGCCTCCTTGCACAGCCATCTTTACTGCTTCCCTGGCTGTGGCTGGCAGCTGGCAGCATGGCTCACCCCTGGCCAAGGGTGTTTTTCCAGCAATCCTTTTCCAATGTCAGGCTMATTTCCTAGCGTATCAGGTGCTCCTTGGGAAGGATGGGGTAGGCATCAGGGTGCGAAGAGCACTTCCCAAGAGCAAGTAGCTTGGTAGGATAAAGTGGTTTCATAGCAAAGGCTAGTTTTTCACTAAATGTGGCTTCACTGATGAGTACCACTGCTCTGGGATGTTGCTTGGGTTTTTTATGGCCAGTGAGTGACAGCAAGTGCTGATGGTCATCCCAGTCCCACACATYGTAAAACTGTTATTCTTCTTGAATTTGAGATCGTCCCTGTTGAGCAATCACTGTGTTTTCAAATATCTGTTTGAATGACAGATTTGTTATTTTTGTATCAGTCTATGAGCACGACTGTTCCTACGAACAAGTTTTTTTGTCTTTTTTTCGTGCCTGGAGGTGCTGAGCTCCAGCGTGACCCCAAGGTGCTGCTGTGCAGCCTGTCAGTCATTGCTGAGCCCATCGTACTGCTTTTCATGTCACTGATGCTGGAAAGTTTTTATGAATGCAGTGAGCTGGCTTCTTGCTGAGAGCACCCAGCACCTCCAATGTGCTATTTAGGAGCCTGCAGGAGTGAACAGACTTGCTGGACCTTATTAACACTGACCTGTGCTTTATGGCATGGCTGGAAGACATGTTCATGAGATGCTCTGCTCGTGTTTGATACCAAAGACGACTTAACTACACTGATGGTGGTAGTGTCTTGCTGACTCATGGCCTCTTTGTAGCTTTCCTAGTCTTTGATATTGATGAGAGACCCCAGCCCCATTAACAGACTGGGGACAGTGGGGGCAGGAGGCAGYAGCTCCCTGCCCGTGTTGAGCTCCCCAGAGACAAGTCAAGAATGTAATTTTTATTTTGTCTTCTCTTATTGCTGTTTAAGTGCCACGGTTTGGCTGGAGGTGAGGAGGGAATGTGGTCTCCAGCTTGGCTGCTGGAGGTGCTGGGAGGTAAAGRTGGTTATGATGGCTAGCAAAGGCACTCCTCTGCAGTTCAGAGGCCCAAGCTAGCCAAATGCAAATGTATGTTAACAGTGAGCATAAATAAGTGTAGAAGCAGTTTACCAGAGGGCAYAATGGGATATATGATCACAGAAGCTTTAAATAAAACCCTCACCTCTGAAAATACAAAGTCTCCCTCAGTCCAAAACAGTAGTTTCTGTGATGAGCAGCAGATTAGCTGTTCTTACTGGCTTCATTCCCCCCTGAAGATGTGATTAAATAGTTTGGTGCATTCTCTTTTGTCAAAAATGATTTAGTTGTGTTTCTAGGTCATTGTCTATAGAAGAAAAATATGCTTGTATTTAATGCAGTAGAGTGCGTTAGCCATCTTCTAAGAAGAGCTACACACAAACCTCTCTCTGCCCAGTCTGTCCCCAGAACTCTGTCCTGTCCTTGTCCTTAGCACAGGAAGAAAGAGCCATTACACCTTCTCCCTAGAGCAACAAGATGAACATCTCGGTGTGGAGACTGTTAGTGCTCCCCAAGGTGGGCACAGTTGTCCAAAAACCAAGTGACTGTAATGGGAAGTGCAAGGTGGTACTGTTGGGAAAAGGTGGGAGCACAGGCTTGGGGGAAACGTCTGGGCCATTACCTGCTGATAGACACCATGAGACACAGCTTTGCACCTCCACTARTGAGGTCATGAAGAAGATCTTAAATGAGACACTCTTCTCTTATGGAGACAGCTGAGCGAGGTGGGCTTGTTTGGTCTGGAGAAGAAAAGGCTCAAGGGAGACCTTAGAGCTACCTGGACTTCTTCTGCTGGTCCTCAGGAGAAGAGCATCTCCTGTCCTCTTGGAGGGTATCTCCCTTTTCTTGCTTAGAGCAAGCAGATGCTGCATAGAAAACGCATCCATGCTGCTTGAGAAATGTTCCTGATTTTTGTGGCATTTTGGGCATGTGTGACTAACCRTTCTTCACTTGGTTCTGGGACCTGACAGGGACCACAGGCTCTCAGACATGACAAAGCGGTTTCCCACGCTGAATAGCTTTCAGATGATTTGACAGCTTCTCTGAAGGAGGTAGAAGAAAAATCACCGTGAATCAAAATGTCATTCRGTGCAGATGTGACAAAATTCCATGTTTCAGCTGGGGTGTCCAAGGGTGAGTCCCTCCTCCATCCGGCCGCAAGTGCCAGAGGCACAGATGGTTGTGTAGGTCCTACAGGGCAGGGCCACTTGCAGAGTCAATAGCTGAGAGTGGCCCTGAACCGTTTTTTTTCTTCATTTCCTTTCCTACCCATGGAATGTTGCTTTCTAGCCTTTCTTGACTCTTTYCTGGCCTTGGGGACTCACAGTCTTCTCCAAGTGCTGAGAGGCTCAGAGCCTGATTTCAGGGGACATCCCTTTGCAGAACCCATCCTGAGGGTTATAGCATCATGAATAGGGAGATTTATTTTGAAATTTACCTTTATTTACGGATTTTTATCTCTGTTAGGAAATGCTTGGAGTATGCAGCATGGTCTCGAGGTGCTTCTTCTCAGGGTGCTCTGTCCTTGGAAGTTGTATGTGGGTATGAAGTCAATATGAGACATATCTTCAGGTATTAGATTAATCCAGAGGGGTTTGGCTTTCTCAACRCCCCACCTGAGACCCAAATAGGTCTGCAATGGGCTTCGCAGTAGAAGAGTCTGTTGGTAGCTTGTGCTCTTCCTTCATCAGTCTAGACATGAGGAGTATGAAGAGATTTGGCCATATTTAATGTCTGCAAAAGGATGAAGTTGTGCGTGGGAATTACTTTCAAAGACTGACATGTTGTAGCTGTTAACCACTCTTTTTTTTTTTTTTCTTTTTGATTACTTAACCAAAAAACAGATTGCAGCCTAGGAAAAACAGCATGCTTTTTTTTCTTTCATCTTCTAAAGAAAACATTTCACTTATAGATATGTGAATTTATGAGTTATAAAATAGGAATAGTTGAAAATTGGAAAYGTATAATAAGTTCTTAAGGGACTTGGTAATTTGCCTTTCTCTTGTGAAAAAAAACCAAATCAGCTGATAATACAAAGCTTATGAAAGGCTGGGGAAAACGCAGGGCTGAACTAGATCTTTTTCCACGTTGACTCCGAACTGTACTTTTTCTTTTGATGAAACGTGAAATTACTTTTAATTTATTTTGTTTCAATCCTAGTTACATAAACTATTATTTGATTGTACAGCTGGACTGAATAACTGTAGGAGGTCTCACATTTAGGATTTTGCTGCCTCTCACTCATTAAGCCTACAGCCTTATTTCTTTAAATGCACCTATTAATCTTCTTAGGGAGGCAAATTGTTGTTTGGTTGGGTTTTTTCTCTCTTTTTTTTAAAACACTAACYTCCCAGTTAACTGGCAGATAAATCCTGCTGGTGTGCAGCCTTTGCAGGTAGGGCTGTGCTGCAGCTGCCGGCGCCTGTTGCCTTTGGTAGGCTGGGTTTGGTCTGCTTGGTTTAAACACCCGAGGTGGTTGCAGCCTGAACTGTTCTCATCGTGCTCAGCAACAACCTCCGAGTCGACAGCAAGGAGTAAATGTATTTTTTCCATTTTTGTTTTGCTGTAGGCTACTTCAGTAGTTCATTTGCGGTAACTTGCTCTATCCCTGGAAGTCTTCAGAGCCAGGCTGGATGGRGCTTGTAGCAACCTGGTCTAGTGGCAGGTGTCCCTGCCATGGCAGGGGGTTTGGAATGAGATGATCATTAAGGTCCCTTCCAACCTAAATCATTCTGTGATCCTSTGAACTTCTGTTGTGTTTTTGACTTCCAGTGTGAGACTCATGGGGTTCCAGATTTGAGACCCATTAAATATAGTCCTTGTAGGACCAGCAGTAGGACACAAAGAACCCTGTGTTGTGTGCAGATTRTTCCCATATTTCCTCTCAGATGCATCAGCTTTGTTGTTTGCTGCCCACCAGTGGTAAACGATCGTATTTTGGGTTTCTTTTTCCCCGCTCATCACAGGATTTCACTACACTCTGGGCAAGCATTGGTAGCAGACCTTYGGAATGCTGCTCTTTCGGACCTTCTCCACTCTCATATGCTAGGAATGGTACTTGGGAGGGTGGGGGAACCGCTGTCAGTGTCAAACACATCYGTGGGCTGCACCAGCTCTAATATGAGCTTGTGAGATGTCTAGAGCAGATAGTGCTGGAGCACATTGTGTCGAGGCCAGGCAGCAGTAGCAGCTTTCTGTAAATACTCCTGACGCCGGTGTACGTGAGGAAGTGATGCTGGGTGCTGCTGTCATCCCTGTAAATCCGTCCATCCTTTGTTTTCAGGGCAGATCAGTAGTCTCAAGGTGTGAAAATATCCAAGCCTTCTCCTTTTCCCATCTGTCTCTAAGTCGTGGATGTTTTGCTTGGGAATCCTGGGGAGCACACCAGGAAAAGGGATTGTTTCAGTTTATACAGAGTGTATTACACTGAACCTTTTGTGATGGTGGCAATTTTCAGAGCAGATAAAGCCCATTTACCACTGTATTAGATGAGGTTTTGACTGGTTACACACTGCAGTTATGACAGAACATCAGTTCCCGTTGGAGTAGAAAAGATAATCCTTATCACTACATTATATGCCAGCGATTACCTCAACCTGGCAAAAATAAGGCGTCCAGAAACATCCCTCTGGAAGGAAACTCTGAAGAAATATCTCCTATGATGTCCCTTTTATTCTTCATTTTATCTGCCTTCCTCATCTTCCAGTCTCTCCTCCTTCTACACTGTTAATGGATGTTAAGCACTGGTTAATGGATTAGGATAGGATTCCTCTTGGCCATAAAACTCAGTTTCATCCAACCCATGTCCATGATTACCAATTTAATTTTGATTTATTTTTAAGTGAAAATATAGTCCCAAACACTGAATTTGAAAGTTATCACACCTTTTTTTTTTTTTTTTTTTTTTTTTTTTTTTTTTTTTTTTTTTAATATGCAAACAAAAAACAACCAGCTACACTGAGTAGGAATAAAGTGCGTTCTGCTTCTCAACATGTCTAAAATGTGCCTTAAATTTTACCTGCTGCCATGTCTGCCAAGCCAAGACTTCCGAGGGTTCTGCAAGGACAGATATATCAAATATGCAGATGCTTTCATCTCTTTGGGGACAAATGTTCTGGGCTGAGGTACATGCAGCGGGGAAATGCAGGCAGAGAGAAGGCGCCTCAGAGTTGCAGACGCTGGAGAAGTGTTTTCCTTTGATCCTATAAAGAATTTGGCAGGGGAATTTCAGACTCTTCTATTTCAAAAGTGCATTTAAATGAAACAGTTTGATATATTGAAGCTGACGGTGGCTCTGACAGTATTGGTAATGTATTGTTCTTTGGGTTTGCCTAACCTTTCCTGTTGTGAATAGTGAGTTTTACACATAAAAACGTAATTCTGAGTTTGGTTTGCCATTCACATTTGAGGTTCCAATTTAAATCTTTGTAAACCAGAAAGTGTAACTCTAAGATGCACAAACCTGAATACTGACCCCATCCCGTGTCAGCCCTAGGGCAGTGTCCCACCAGCCACTTGCAGCCATCTCCATTATACCATGTGTGCTGGTGTAGAGAATGTCGGCGAGGGGAGAAACCTCTRCAGCTGAGAAATGTTTTTGCTAAACACAACCTGATGTGAAATTTTTGTTAAAAGGCATCTGGCCACATTAGACAGAGGTTTCTTCCTCTCACAGGAAAGTGTGGGCTCATCAGTTTTTTACATCCCCCTCTACATGCATGGTATTTGGAGGTCTTCATGGGAAGTCAGTTGACGGCTGTCTCCTCAGTCCCTGCCCAAATGATCCTCTGTTTATTCTTCTTACACACCTTGGATATCTGCTCTCCTCATAAGCTGMAGCAACAATGAAAAAATAGAATTAAGGACCTAAGTGGCCTGGGGAAGAATTTAAGGGACAATTATGAGATAGCCAAAATGTGTAGAGGTGCAAAGATGTGAACTGCAGGATGGATAAAAATGCTGTGGTTTTTCACAGACACACACACAAAAATAGGTCTCATATTTCATTTGCCCAGGCTCAGACAAATGAGGGTGCAAAGTCAGGATTTTTTGGTTGCTGCGCAGTCACCAGGACCTGCTCGTCTCTCTGCAGTATGGCACTCTGATTTCCTCTCCTGGAAATTGCTTTTTAACTGTGTTTTTCTTTBCTTTTTCTAAAAATACAAACCAGTTTCTTTCTGGTCTGTCATTACTGCCACTTTTTTAACAGCACTTCTCTTTCTGATGGATCTTCCTATTTTTTTATGCCTGGAACGAGTGTTGTTCTTCATTTTGGGCTGAGTTTGGTTGACTCAAGCTGTCATGGAGATAGCTAATGATATATTTTTTGCATCAGCTTTTAATTTTGGAGCATGGGTGGAACTCATCCAAAAMAAAGAGCCCTACAGTCTTCCCAGCTTCTTAATGGTTGAATACCAACTTCTTGTGGCTGGAGGTTTCATAGAAGTGTGGGGACCCTTRGGTGGTGTGGACATGACCACGGACGTTGACCTGGTGGAGCCAGACCCCTGGACTGGCCCCTTTTTAACCACCTGTGACAAACGGTGCTTGTGTTGGGGCTGTTTCCTGAAGTCACCCAGCACCTGCAGGAATCCCTCCAGCTCCTGGACAGAGTCAAGCCTGAATGCAAAAGGGAGAATTATAAAACCAGACCTTGGAGCCACTCTTTGTGGGGAAGGAAGCCAGAAGAAAGTCAAGGGAATGGGCTGCCTCTGCTCTTCTCTTTGAATTGCTTTCCAAAATGCGTTTTTCCCAAAATAACTTAATTGTGGGGTTTTTTTGGGTGGATTGTTCTATATTTGTTGATGAGCATTAAATTGACGTTTTCTGAGAATGGTCCAACATGGCTTGCAGAACTCTGCAGAGCATCAGTGTCTCATTTAGACCCCATCACTACATGTGGYTGTGGTTGTTCTCTGTGCCTTACTCTGCATTTCTTGACCTTGGATTTCTCATGCCACGGTGTTTCAAGACATGCAGTTCAGGAGAGCCTTCTTACAGCTCTTTGCATTCAAATTTAGCTTTGAATACTCTGAATAAATTTGTATGGCTCAGCAAACTTGTCTTTTCTTCATCCCCCTCCTTCCCAAGCCATTTATGAATATYCTATTTAACCCATGACAAGGTCCTGCACCTCTGCTTGTGAAAACCTGACCATCTGCCTCTACCCTTGCTGTCCTAAATCCTGCTCAGTTATTAACCCATAAGGATTCCCTTTATTTCCTCATCTTTTATTTCTACTTTTTTTTTCTTCCTTTCTTGCTGGATTTTTCTCCTATCATTTTTCCTACTTGAGATGATTTTTCAGACTACATACTGCCTTTTACTCCCGTAGCTTAGTTATTTAATGATATTGCCTTGTTATGGCCATGTCTTAAACCTTTTCTTGACAGTGCATGTTTTGCTAACAGGTGCTATGGAAACTTCCCTTTCTTACCCTTCTACCTGCTGCTTTTAATTTCTTTCTAACAAACCTTCTCACTTTCTTTTTTCCACTTGTATCTGGAAATTATAGTAATCATGTGAATTTGTGTGTTTTTTTCCATCCTGCAAATAGATCGAAGCCAAGTCTATTTAAAGTCACTGTTACTGAAAGTTTGTGTGTCAGGTTTGGCTCCTGAGTGCAGGTGCCACTCCTGTCGCAGGATTAAGTCCGGAGCAGGTAGTTTCATTCTGCAGTGCTTTAGGGAATAGTTAATGAACTAAACAAAAAATTGTGTCGCTGCTAATTAAAATCAGAGAGGCTCTCAAGGAGGGCGGGTGTGGGTTATAATCATAGATTTACAAGATAAGCTTTCACGAGCTGTGTGCCATAAAAATTCCTTAGCTTCATGCCATGGTTTATCTTTCGGCTTTGCTGGCATTTCATAAATACAGAGCAGTAATTCATGGTGTTGGCTTTCCTGGGACAAAGGCCTTCAGTTAAGCGTGACTGCAGCAATCAGCTCTTAAACCCCTTAATTGCTGGAGCTCAGATGTAAGATGTGAGTGGATGGAGACTGAGGGGAGTGGCTGCTCTTTGCCTGGGGTACTCTCCCCATCATCCTTGTCCTTTCTGCTGCCCACAGTATTTTCRAGATTGTCATGGCTCTTTTATGTAATTTTAACACACATAAATGACTTGCTCATAGCAATCAGTTGTACCAGGGAAGGATACGGAGGCGACACATCGAGCAGCTGAGTGGAAATCAGATTGGAGAGACGGCTCCAGCCCACACCTTGCTGCGGCTCCTGGGGACGTTTATCCCCATTTTAGCTGCTATTTCCCTACGTGCTCCTTGGTGTTGGACGCAGAGCTGTAACTCTGGGGCACAGCTCTTCATCATTCCTTGCAGATTTTCCAAGTCCTGCAGTAAAGAGGAGAGGAGCTCTGCAGGCAGCAGCTCRCTTTCCTGTCCAGCCTGCAGCATGGCTACCCTCGGCATCATCTGAATGAATGCTTAACGAAGAGCATTCAATATRCCTAGACCTGCTGAGCATCCTCCCCTTCAGCAGTGTCCTCAGGGCCAGCAGTTGGGGTGACTGATGCCTCCTGTCCCTCCAGGCCTCCCCAAAGACTCCAAAGCTTCACCTGCACTGAAGGTCCAAAGCTGACCTTCCAATTGCACCCATTCACTGGATGAGGTAATGTTCCTTCTGGACTTGGATCTTCCAGATACCTACCCAGAGGGAGGCAGAAAGATACCCCATGGCCTTTCTAGAATCTCCATGTTCATCCCAGGCATGGTGGAGCCTTGGCTCTGCACCTGCACCTCCTGACTCCCATCGAGCTGTACAGCTCCTCTCATGCTGTGAGACTGATGGCATTGTGATCAAGAAGTGGCTCCTACTCTGTCTCTAGAAGGTTTACATGTAGTTTTCAGCTWTCACAGAGGAAACACATTTKCCCTGTTGCTGAAGCAGAATGAATATTGGACACTGCACATATCCTTGAGAGATTTTAATGCTTTGAAGATTATTAATGTTCTCAGCAACAATTATATTATTTAAAAAGGAGACCYTGTTCAAACCTTTGGACCTTTGTAGTGCCTGCTCCTGTAAAGCTATCTGAGAAGTGATCTCTGATATATATGGGACTGAGATCATTGCCTGCCAACTCTTCTGTCAGGCCAGTCTACTTTTGGCTCTGAGGGGCTTGGCCAAGATCCTGACAGTGGTGGCCACATGTTTCAGGCATCAGCAGCTGAAAGAGCAGCTCCCAGAGCAATATGTGGTGGTCTGCAGGTCACTCAGTGACCTTCTGGCTTTTGAGAGCCCATTTGAGAGATTCAAAACTCTGTTCTGACTCCAGTTCAGGTCTTGGGGTTCATAGAGGCTGCTCTGGACTCTATAGGGATCAGTTGCATTGCATTTAATTGCAGATGTTCATCGTGGTGTGTGTAGGGTGTCTAATAGACATCTGACCTTGGGGTTCTTTGGAGAGGTCTGGGGATGTTGGGCTGSTGGGTGGGAACAGCCATTGCTCTGGTTTTCTATTGCAGAGTGATCTAAGGGAAATTGCTCTTGGCTCAACCRGGGCCAAGTAAGGTGCAAATTAAGTATTTACTTTCCACATAGCAAAACTAGAATGGTAAAGAAAAGAATAAAATAAAATAGGGTAGAAAATAAAATATTTCGAGTTGGAAAGACTTCCAATGATCATCTAGTCCAACTTCAAATGATAATGATTCACAAACCTTTACAAAAAGGCAGTGGTGTGGGAATGAAAATAAGCAAGTAAATGCTTATTTAGAGCTTAAATCAGTCATAAACCCCTCTTCTGGTATGTAGGATTCAGCTAATAAGATGGCAGATGCCTCTCGACAGCCGTGCCTGACTGAGCACCAGCGAGAGTGACATTGATGTGTTTTCCTGTTGCAGATTCTCAGCTGAACTAGACACGGTGCTAAGACACAGAAKAACTGGTTTGTGGTAGCTGTATAAACTGGAAATCTCCTGGTTCTTGTTACCTTTCCCTGGTTAGACCTCTACATTTTAAACGAAGGGAAAAAAACAGCAGGAGCTCTAGGTGTGTTACCWCCTGCAGCACCAGGGTGAGAGGAGGAAGCTGGCACACCATGCATGCAGCACTGCACCACGGCAGCACCACTCCCCTGGGGAAGGGCGTTAGTCTGTGTTTTGGTTGCCAGTGGCTTGTGCCACAGCCTGCCTGGCAGCCGCTCCTTGAAGCCCAGCCCCAGCAGGGTGTAACAGCCAGGCAGAGGATGCGAGAATATCACATTTCTCTGTATTTATGAGAACAGGTAGGAGGGTGGAGGTTAAGGACCCGAGTGATTGCCCAGATTGGGTGGAAGCCTGGAGCAGGAGCTCAAGTACACTGTCAGCATCAGGATATGCGCATTAGGGATGCCTCAATCACTGGGAAAATGCCTGACAGAAGCTGCATCTTATTTGATGGGAATAAGGCAACCCTGGAGCACAAAGCTGCAGGAGAACAGGCTTTTTCCACTGCTCACAAAAGCAAGTCATTAAACACTGTGGCCTTTCAYAAGAGTGCTTGTGTTGCCATCTAATAAAATACTCCCCGACAGTTTCTAGTCACCATTTCGTATTTTCTATTTTGATTTCAKCTATGTGGCATTCACTGTTTTTAAACCATCCAGTACACACATTTCCAGCATGATCCTCTTCCTGCATGGACATCAGTGTAATTAATTTGGGGACACTTGGTTTTAAGCAGGTGCTGGCTTTTAATTCTCTAACT